>NW_004444100.1:5565423-5588774 GCF_000243295.1 Trichechus manatus latirostris | reverse complement strand
TGTTGTGGGGTTGTTAACCAATGTCATAAAACAACATGTGTACTACTGTTTCATGAGAAACTATTTGTTCTGTAAGCCTTCACCTGAAGTATAATAAAAAAAATAAAAAATAAAATAAAAAAAAAGACCACACTTACTGGTCTGATATAGACTGGAGAAACCCAAAAAGTATGGTCCCCAGATACCCTTTTAACTCAGTAATGAAGTCACTCCTGAGGTTCACCCTTCAGCCAAAAATTAGAAGCCCCATAAAACGAAACGAGACTAAGGGGGCACAACGGTCCAGGGACAAAGACTAGAAGGCAGGAGGGGACAGGAAAGCTGGTAATAGAGAACCCAAGGTTGAGAAGGGACAGTGTTGACATGTTGTGAGGGTGTTAACCAATGTCATAAAACAATATGTGCACTAAACATTCAGTGAGAAACTATTTGTTCTGTAAACCTTCACCTAAGTACAATAAAAAAAAAAAGTGATTAAAAAAAATAAAAAGTAAAGTCTTTCACACAAAAATCCAGATGTCTTGGCATTTCTTGAAAGATTGGATGATGTGGCAATGCTGGTTCCACATTTCACATGGTAACATCATTAGGAGCTAAGATGTTAACTGTCCCTTCAGATGTGCTCACACTCTCTAATTCAGCATAATACTCAAGACTCTCTGTTTACACCTGGCCCATCTTCCTTTTAAGTAGCCCATAGCACTCATGGCTACCCCATGTGTTACAGAATAGAACTGCTCCACAGGGTTTTCTTGGCTGAAAGCTTTATGGAAGCATATCACCAGGCCTTTCTTCCATGGTGCCACTGGGGGCATTCAAACTGCCTACTTTTAGGTTTGCAGTCCAGTGCAAAACATTTGCATAACCCAGGGACTCATGGAGTCACTGTGAGTCTGACTCAATGGCAATTGGGTTTGTTTGTTGTTGTTTTATTTTTTATTTTTATTTTTTGAATAGCACTCTTGGAGGCACTTAAATTTACTATTACTATCCCAGCTCTACTTGGTGCAGGATGTGGGGAGCAGTGGAAAGCAGGGAATAAATAATTTGGTCTAAGACAAACTCTGATAGCTGAAATACAGAAACACTACTTCTGATTTGATGCCTCAGTTTTAGGAATCCATTTTTATAATTGTTTTAACTACTTAAACAAACTGAGAACTAGTTTTATTCCAAATGTCGGTGCAATTGAATGAGTACACTTACAACTATAATGAATTCCATTTTCCTTGAGATATTTAGCAATCAACTACTTGACCTCTGTCCCCAAAATCACAATAGCTTTAATGTACTCAATAGACACATTTGTTTTAGCAATTTGTCTGAACCATATACCCAACAATATATGTCATTGCTGCATAAATTCTTCATACCCTTGCCTTGTGGAAGAATAATGTCAGGAGTCATCACTGTTAATTAAGTTTATCAAACATCAGAATATCTGTTCTTTTGGCCAGAGATTATACTCTGTTGTCACGGCTCTATTCTCCTATGTTTTATAATGGTTCTTTTCTATCACATCCTTGGGTTTATGTGACTAATACAGCCTTAATCTGTTGACTCATTTAAACTTGAGGACTAACTGCTGATAGACAACCTTAGTGACATTTAGTCTGGTAATACAGTCCACACCACTGAAAGGTAGTATGTACCTTTTAATTACGATATGAATCTCAGTTCTGCCGCTTAGAAGCTGGGTGTCCTTAACCAAGTTACTTGAGCGTTCTGAGTTCTAATTATTTGTAAAATGGAATAATAACATCTTTCTCAAAACATAATCGTAAGGATCAAATGAGATGATAATAGTGAAAACACTCCGCATGCTGTTATGTACTAATCTTAAGTAACTTTTTTTTTAAGTTATCTCAATATGAATTTCTTGTACTAACCATCTAAACTCTTTTCTGGCTAGTATACTCCTCAGCGCAAGATGATAAAAATGTCTATAATAATAGTATTGGACCCCTGGTGGCGCAGTAGTTAAGAGCTTGGCTGCTAACCAAAAGGTCAGCAGTTCGAATCCACCAGCTTGGAAACCCTACGGGGCATTTCTACTCTGTCCTGTAGGGTCACTATGAGTTGGAATCGACTCGGCAGCAATGGGTTATCTAGACTATGAGTTTTTTAAGAAGTGGCTGTATGCCTTAGTCATCTCTGTATCATCATACCTAATATAATTCCTATTACTTAAGTGATGGCATCAACTGGCAACACAACTTCTCTATCCTGCTTCTATCAGCCAGGAAACTTAGAATCTAACAGAATCAAATTGGAACTGGTGCCACCCCTCCAGGGTGGTAGAGGAGAGTCATTTACAGCTGAAATAGTTGTTTTTTTTTTTTTTTTAAAAAAAAAAAAAAAAGCCAGCATTAAGGATGAGTCAAAATCTTTGTCATAAAATAATCTTTGTTGATATTGTTATTGCTTTGCAATGGGCAATATCAAGTCATGCTAATAAAAGAAATATACTTTATCCATTTGAGATAAGGTTGTATCATCTATGAAAAAAAAAGTTTTCACCTTCCTTCTTAGGTAAGATTACTGAGGAAATCAACCACAGCACCCACAGGAAGACAGACCAAACCAGAATTAGAGGATGTGACTTTTCCCCCACGCATGGAGCAAAAGAGTATGTCTTCCACATTCAGATAAGAAGTAGCCAAGGCCTGAAGCTCTGAAGGTAAAAGAAGGAATGGGAACTGTGAAAACTTGACCCTGTGATTGAGAGGGTGGGGAACAAGACAGGGAACTTAGAAAAGTTTACTGTAAATATTAAAGAAAGAGAAGTTAGTTGGGAGAGAGGGAGGCTTTCTGAAGACTTAACCAAAGGAAGGTTTCCCTTTCCACAGTGTAAGGGAAAAGGAAGCGAGATTAGTCTTCATTTCTTTTCCCCCTGTATGTTGTTGTTGTTATGTGCCTTCGAGTTGGTTCAGATTCATAGCAACCCTATGTACAACAGAACAAAACACTGCCCAGTCAATTGTTGCTTTGTTGGAGTCCATTGTTGCACCCACTGCATCAATCCATCTCGTCGAGGGTCTTCCTCTTTTTCCCTGAACTCTACTTTACCAAGCATGATACCTTACTCCAGGAACCTATCCCTCCTGATAACATGTCCAAAGTACATGAGTTGAAGTCTCACCATCCTTGCTTTTAAGGAGCATTCTGGCTGTACTTCTTCCAAGACAGATTGTTCATTCTTCTGTCAGTCCACAGTATATTCAATATTCTTCACCAATACTATAATACAAAGGTATCAATTCTTCTTCATTCTTCCTTATTCATTGTCCAGCTTTCAGATGCACGAGACAACTGAAAATACAGAATGCAATGCTGCTCATTCCTGCGCCATCCTCACAATCGTTGCTATGTTTGAGTCCATTGTTGCAGCCACTGTGTCCATCCATCTTGCTGAGGGTCTTCCTCTTTTTCACTGACCCTCTACTTTATCAAGCATGACATCCTTCTTCAGGGACTGGTCCCTCCTGATAACCTGTCCAAAGTATGTGAGACAAAGTCTTCCCAGCCTTGCTTCTAAGGAGCATTCTGGATGTACTTCTTCCAAGGCAGACTTGTTCATTCTTTTGGCAGTCCACGACATATTCAATATTCTTCACCAACACCATAATTCAAAGGCATCAATTCTTCTTCGGTCTTCCTTATTCATTGTCCTCCTACTGTATAGTTCTGGTATTTTGAGATCTGCAAGATGCTTCATTAAAGAACATCAAAAATCTCCACTATAATCAGATGCATGCTTATGCTGGGAAAGAACGGAAGGCGGGCGGTACTAGGAATAGAATGGTAATTTCTCTATAATCATCTTGCTAAAGTTATAGCAGAGAAGGAGGTGGAGGGACACCCCCGGCCCATGCATTACAAGGTAGAGTTATGACTATCAAGCAAATGAGAGATACAGGGAATTGGAGCAGGGAAGACCCCAGGTACTGAAGGCCCCGCTTCTCCTTAGGATAGCAATAAATAACGTTTGGTGCTCCACAAGTTATTGCATAAATGAAAGAATGGAGACTCCATGATGAATGAGTGGCCTATAGAATCTTTCATTTTCCCTGCTGGCCTACACTTGTGTCACAGTGCTTCTGGCCTTTTTGTGTGCCCTTGAATGAATTTTGAACATTTTGATTTCACAGAATAGTAAAACATGAAGAATGATTTTGAAGGCTGATATACACTTGCCATGATTTTTTCCAAGTAAGTAGATTTCTAAAAGTACCATCTACTATAATATCATTTTACAAAAGAAAATAATTTTAACTTACAAGAGTAATAAGGACATTATCTCAGGATTTAAAAATTGAAGAAATTTAACTTTTAAAAAAATTCTCACATGGTCATTATTTCTCTCATTTTGCACAAACAAGTTTCAGCTTAGTCATGAACTGGGGTTTGGGAACCAACTTCCCTAGACTTGAGTCTAGAATAGAGCCAAGGCAGCTCTCTGCACAAAGAAACCTTTGAACTCTTGATATACAGAGCCATTAACACTATTATGTTGCATAATGAGATTGACTCATATAAAATTCTAATATTCAACTGTTTTGACCTACCATAAAAAAATGAAAATTTCATATGGTTCAAACTAATACCGTGATATTTTTGTCTGCACCTGACCATTTTATAATATCAAATAAATGTTAGAATAATTACAAATGTATCCATAGCAATTCTGTGGAATCATATCTCTTCTGAAGAAAGTGTTTAATAATTCTCTACACATGACTAGTTTTTTGAGGGGGTTTTTCTATCTGCTGCTTACCATATTCTGCACAATTACTGGGAGTCTGTATCAGGGCAGAGGGGGCTATTAAAACACTAAATCTTTTAAATACCAAATTTTTAATCACCTCATCTTTACGTACATCTATTATAACAAATCAGCCTATCACCAAATTAACTAAAGATTATTAGGCACATGCCACAGTATTCAGCACATAATAAACTTACAGTAAATGTTAGTTAGTGTCTTATGGATGGTTTGGTTCAAGAGAAGAGAAAGCTCTTAAGTCAAGTTTAGTAATAGAGGTTTGTTACAAGGATTCTGGGGACCTTCTCAGAAGTTATAGGAAGAAGAAAGGTCTGGCCTCATAGGAATAGAGATGCCAGGCAGGTTACTCTCTCAACTTTTTCTCTCCACTGTAGGATCTCTCCCCTCTCCTGCCCTTATTTTTCCTCTCTCTGCAGACCCCTAATTCCTACTCTCCCATAGCATTGGCTTGCAGTACTCGTTCCAAGGCCATATAGGAGAAATAAGCCTTTACCCTTCTCTAGACTCCTGCCTTGGCATATATAACTGGAAATTGCCCCTGTTTAGAGAATGTTGAGAAGCATATCCTTTCTTTACCCTCTTCTCTCATTCTTTTCCCTGGGAATGACTTCTCTGATCAATGAGACTGAGAAGAGGGTCCTTGTGCATGCAGAACTCAGGATCTTCTTGATTATCTTTCACTGGAGGCCTGTCCTGTCCACAAGACTTGGGTGTTCTCTTTTCTCAGGGGTGTGGGATCTCTGTGCAGAGTGCTCATCTGAGCAGGTCTTGACCCTGTAGGGAAAGACCTGTGAAATTCTAGTTGCTTTTTCTGCTACTGGAAGGAAATTTCAACTACAGGGGTAAGGAGTAGGAAGCCAGCCCATTTTAACCTTGTGTCCAGATGATACTTTCCAACTCCACTTTGCTACTAATAAAGCCAATTTTTGGTTCTTATTTAAGTACTTAGCGTAATTACTAAATCCATTTAATCCCTAAAGAGAACAGCTCTGAGGTCTTGAACTATCTATGTAACACAGTCTGTATAGCTCTTGTTGTTAGTTGCTGTTGAGTTGGCTCTGACTCATGGCAACCTTGTGTATAACAGAACTAAATGTTGCCCAGTCCTGCACCATCTTCGTGATCAATGGTATGTTTGAGTCCATTGCTGCAACCACTGTATACTTTAAGTGCCTTCCAACCTAGGGGGCTCATCTTCCAACACTATATCTGAGAATATTCTGTTGTGATCCATAAAGTTTTCATTGTCCAGTTTTCGGGAATCATGGGGAAAATTCCAAGAACAGTAGTGAGTTGGGTAGATGAGCCAAGAGTCAAAGGTCTCTTTGAGTTCTAATATTCCAGGTTCTAAAATAGCATTCACTCTTAAAACTCTTAATATTTAATGGCTTCAACAAAATGAATTCAGTAAGAGGATGGCTCTCAGTTTGACAGATATGAAATCATTCTATCCAAACTACAAATTTAAAGAATTTCAAATGTTCTTCACATTTCACGCCAATGTATTCCTGAAAATTGTCATAAAGTGGGTTTCCATTAATCAAATTATAAAAACAATATTATAAGTGGAGTCATATGCCATCAAGTGGGGGCTTGCGTGTTGCTGTGGAGCTGGAAGCTAAATCACCAGTATTCAGATATTAGCAGGGTCACCCATGGTAGACAGGTTCCAGCTGAGCTTCCAGACTAAGACAGACTAGGAAGAAGAACCTGGCAGTCTACTTCTGAGAAGAATTAGCCAGTGAAAACCTTATGAATAGCAACGGAACGCTGTCTGACATAGTGCCAGAAAATGAGCCCCCCCCCCCCAACAGGTTGGAAGGCACTCAAAAGACAACTAGGGAAGAGCTGCCTCCTCAGAGTAGAGTCAACCTTAATGATGTGGATGGAATCAAGCTCTCGGGACCTTCATTTGCTGATGTGGCACAACTCAAAATGAGAAGAAACAGCTGCAAACATCCATTAATAATCATACTGTGGAATGTAGGAAGTATGAATCAAGGATAATTGGACTTTGTACAAAATGAAACAGAGAGCTTGAAGATTGATATCGTAAGCATTAGTGAACTGAAATGGATGGATATTAGCCATTTTGATCCAGACAATCATATGGTCTACTATGTTGGGAATGACAAATTGAAGAAGAACAGTGTCACATTCATTGACAAAAAGAACATTTCAAGATCTATCCTGAAGTAGGTCAGTAATAGGATAACATCCATATGCCTATAAGGAAGACCAGTTAATACAACTATTATTCAAATTCATGCACCAACCACTAAGGTGAAAGATGAAGAAACTGAAGATTTTTACCAGCTTCTGCAGTCTGAAATATTGATCAAACACACAATCAAGATGCATTGATAATTACTGGTGACTGGAATGTGACTGGAATGCAAAAGTTGGAAACAAAGAAGAAGGATCAGTAGTTGGAATATATGAACGTAGTGATAGAAACGATGCCTGATATTGCATGATAGAATTTTGCAAGACCAACAACTTCTTCACAGCAAATATCTTTTTTTACCAACATAAACAGTGACTGTACACATGGACCTAAACAGATGATATACACAGGAATCCAATCAATTACATCTGTGGAAAGAGATGATAGAAAACTCAAAACCATCAGTTAGAACAAGGCCAGAGGCCAACTGCGGAACAGATCATCAATTGCTCATATGCAAGGTCAAGTTGAAACTGAAGAAAATTAGAACAAATCCACAGGTGACAAAGTATGACCTTGAGTATATTCCACCTGAATTTAGAGACCATCTCAAGAATAGATTTGATGCTTTAAACACTAATGACCGAAGACCAGACAAGTTCTGGAATGACATCAAGGACATCATACACGAAGAAAGCAAGAGGTCATTAAAAAGACAAGAAAGAAACGACAAAAATGGATATCAGAAGAGACTCTGAAACTTGCTCTTGAACATCGAGTAGCTAAACTAAAAGGAAAAAATGATGAAGTAAAAGAACTCAACAGAAGATTTCAAAGGGCAGCTCAAGAAGACAAAGTAAAGTATTATAATGACATGTGCAAAGAGCTGGAGATAGAAAACCAAAAGGGAAGAACATGCTCAGCATTTCTCAAGCTGAAAGAAACAAGAAAAAATTCAAGCCTTGAGTTGCAATAGTGAGGGATTATATGGGGAAAATTCTAAATGACGCAGGAAGCATCAAGAGAAGATGGAAGAAATACAAAGTTATTATAAGAAAAAGAATTGGTCAATGTTCAGCCATTTCAAGAGGTAGCATATGATCAGGAACCGATGGTACTGAAGGAAGAAGTCCAAGCTGCACTGAAGGCATTGTTGAAAAACAAGCCTCCAGGAGTTGACAGAATATCAATTGAGATGTTTCAACAAACAGATGCAACGCTAGAAGTGCTCACTCATCTATGTCAAGAAATTTGGAAGACAGCTACCTAGCCAACTGACTGGAAGAGATCCGTATTTATGCCTATTCCCAAGAAAGGTGATCCAACTTAATGCGAAAATTGTTGAACAGTATCATTAATATCACATGCAAGTAAAATTTTGCTGAAAATCATTCAAAAGCAACTGCAGCAGTATATCAACAGGAAACTGCCAGAAATTCAGCCTGGATTCAGAAGAGGATGTGGAACCAGGGATATCATTGCTGATGTCACATGGATACTGGCTGAAAGCAGAGAATACCAGAAAGATGTTTACCTATGTTTTATTGACTATGCAAAGGCATTCAACTGTGTGGATCATAACAAATTATGGATAACATTGTGAAGAATGGGAGTTCCAGAACACTTAATTGTGCTCATGAGGAACCTGTACATAGATCAAGAGGCAGTTGCTGGGACAGAACAAGGGGATACTGTGTGGTTTGAAGTCAGCAAAAGTATGTGTCAGGGTAGTATCTTTTCACCATACCTATTCAGTCTGTATGCTGAGCAAATAATCTGGACTATATGAAGAAGAACAGGGCATCAGGATCAGAGGAATACTCATTAACAACCTGCGTTATGCAGATCATGCGACCTTGCTTGCTGAAAGTGAAGAGGACTTGAAGCACTTACTGATGAAGATCAAAGACTACAGCCTTCAGTATGGATTACACCTCAACATAAAGAAAACAAAAACCCTCACAACTGGACCAATAAGCAGCATCATGATAAACGGAGAGAAGATTGAGGTTGTTAAGGATTTCATTTCACTTGAACCTACAAACAACAAACACCCATGGAAGCAGCAGTCAAGAAATCAAAAGATGCATTGCATTGGGCAGATCTGCTGCAAAAAAACCTCTTTAAAGTGTTGAAAAGCAAAGATGTCACCTTGAAGACTAAGGTGCACCTAACCCAAGCCAAGGTATTTTCAATCGCATCATATGCGTGCAAAAGCTGGACAATGAATAAGGAAGACCGAAGAAAAATTGATGCCTTTGAACTGTGGTGTTGGTAAAGAATATTGAATATACCATGAATTACCAAAAGAATGAACTAAAATGTCTTGGAAGAAGTACAACCACGATGCTCCTTAGAAGCAAGGATGACAAGACTATGTCTTACATACTTTGAGTATGTTATTAGGAGGGATCAGTCCCTGGAGAAGGACGTCATGCTTGGTAAAGTACAGGGTCAGCGAAAAAGAGGAGAACCTTCAACGAGATGGATTGACACAGTGGCTGCAACAATGGGCTCAAGCATAACAATTGTGAGCATGATGCAGGACCGGGCAGTGTTTCGTTCTGTGGTACACAGGGTGGCTATGAGTCAGAACCAACTTGATGGCACCTAACAACAACAACAACATGCCATCAAGTATATTACAGCCTCATAGAATGTATAAAAGGTCACAGTGTAATGGCTTCCTTGTCCTTATCCCTGAAGTTGATGTTACCTACCCAGTAGCAGACAGTACAGGTAGAAATTTCCAGGCCTCTCCCACACAGGCAGAGCCTGCCCTAATGAACACTTCAAAAATCGAATGATTATAGAAACTAGTCTCCAATCATTTAAAATTATGAATGGGTATAATGTTCTCTACACATTGATTATGCTAGGGCCAATACATTATTAACATATAAATATATAATTCTAAATCATGTTATACGTAAATAATTATCTTATCGTCTCAAAATTTGACCTAAAACTATATGCAAATATAATGAACATTAAATGCTTAATTTAAATTTGTTTTGTGTGCAAACTGGTAATTAAAAAAGATTTGAGTGGGATGGTTTGGCTAGCCCAAGGCCCTGAAAGAGGCTGCAACAGAGGTTGAAACTCAGATTTTCTTTTTCTTTCAGCTAATTTCACTAAAGCTATCAGAGAAATTCAAAATCATTTCCCTGACCTTGTACATGAACTCAAAGCATTAAACCGGGTGCTCAGTAAAGCTTGTTGTTGATGCTAATGACAGGGCTTCTCCCAGTAGAAAGCATTTTAAAAGTCAGAGATGACCCAACATTTCTCTCCTTTACCCCTTTCTACTACAGAATTTTATTTACAGGATCCTGCACACCATGCATTCCTTAACTGTGTGCTGAATTGAATCCAAAGCTTTAAACGTAGCTCTTCATAACAGAAACAATAGTGCCACCAAGAATAAGTCATTCATTCTCACTCTTTCTCTGCCTGCTTAACATTTGTTACCAAGGATCAGATGACTTCACACCATATAGGATGGCCATTAACAATTACCAGGTCACTACCCATTGCCCATTGCTGTCAAATCAATTCTGACTCATAGCAACCCTACAGGACAGAGTAGATCTTCTTCATAGGGTTTCCAAGGAGTGGCACCTGGTCACTAGCACTATGGTTTATTTAGGGTAGGCTATAATGAGGATGGTCGGAGCTCTGGTTGCACAGTGGTTAAGAGCTTGGCTGCTAACCAAAAGATTGGCACTTTGAATCCACCAGCAGCTCCTTGGAAACCCTCTGAGGCAGTTATACTCTGTCCTATGGGGTCACTATCTGTAGGAATCGACTCAACAGCAAGGGTATAATAAGGACAGTGGTGGTTCAGAGGTAGAATTTTTGCCTTCCATATGGGAGACCTGGGTTTGAAACCCAGTCAATGCACCTCAAGTGCAGTCACCACCCATCTGTCAGCGGAGGCTGACATGTTGCTATGATGTAAATAGGTTTCAGCAGAGCTTCCAGACTAAGATGGACTAGGAGGAAAGGACTGGAAATCTACTTTCAAAAATCAGCCAACAAAACCCTATAGATTACAACAGTCTGATCTGAAAATGATTATGTCTGATAGTGCAAGACTGGGTAGTGTTCCATTCTGTTGTGTATGGGGTCTCCATGAGCCAGGGACAACTTGATGGCAGCTAACAACAACTGCTCTAACAAAGAGACCTCAATAAATAGAGGTGTAACATAGAAGTATATTTCTTGCTCACATAGCAGTCAAGGGCGTAACAGTCAGTAGGTCACCTCTCCTACAGGCAAAGTCATTCAAGGACCCAGGATCCTCTGATTTTATGGTTCTACAAGTACACAGAGCATTATGCTCATCTACATCCAGCCATCAGAGGAGAAAAAAGATGGGGAAATCTTCATGGAAAGTCCCATAGACTAGGCTGAGAGTGGCACATATGACTTCCATCCCATTCATGGTTAGAACTCAATCTCATGACTACACTTAACTGTAAGGGAAGCTGAGAAACACAGTCTAGCTCTTTGCCTAGGACAAAAAAAACAATTTTAATAAATAGCTACTAGTAGTCCCTACCACACCATATCTTTTCAAAAGGATTGTTAAAATAAGAATCACGAATTCAAAGGTCTAAAATGGCCCAGTAAGTAACTTAAATCGGTGATAGGGAACTGACGAGAGCTATCCAAAACCGGAGAGCAGTCCACCCCTAAATGAGCCAGCACTACTCGAATCCTGCAGAATGATGTCATAAAAAAATGGAGACAGAGTCTTTCCAGATCTGATTTTCAAGAGAAGCCAGGAATCTAGATTTTTTTAAATGTGAACTCTTCCAATTTTAAAATATTGGCAACTATTCACATGTTTTTAAAAAATCCTATGCAGGTCACACAAATATTTCTGCATGCACCATTTGGCCCAAAAGTATGTAAATTACAAACTACTTTAAAAACATACCAAGGCTCTAAAGACATAATTAAAAAAAAAAAAAAAGACACAACTTATACCCTGCTACATGTTTACATAGGCTGAAGCTGAGAGAGAACAAATACACTTCAAAATGGGATCATAATGTAAAGCAACAAAAGGCAGGGACTGCCTATACAAAAAAACAAAACAAAACAAAAAACCTTTGCCATCAAGTCGATTCCAACTGATAGTGACCCTATAGGAACTGCCCCATAGGGTTTTCAAGGAGCGGCTGGTGGATTCAAACTGCCAGCCTTTTAGTTAGCAGTCAAGTTCTTAACCACTGCACCACCAGGGCTCCATTATAAATCCTACAAATAACTAAAAGAATCATAAGTAGATTCAATCATATTTCTTCATTTATTAATTGCTTGAAAATTAGTTTGTGATTTGCTTATTCATTTAACAAATGTTTGCTGCATGTACAAGATATTGGGTTAGCTGCTGCAGAGAAAACAAGAATGATTCAGATTAAACTCTTCCCTTGAGGAGCTTATATTTTAATAAGGAGATAGTATTAGTGCATAACTAGCTATAAAAAGGGGTCAAAAGCAAAGAGCTATAAGTGAGTAGTTATGGCTTCAGAGTTTAGACAAGAAAGACATTACATCTGGCTGGGGGTGATCAGAAATGACTTCATGGAGAAGGTGGCATGTGAAGTTAAGATTTAGACATGTAGAAATGGGGAAGTACAGACCCCATAAAAAGCAGAGAGCATTAGCAAAGACATGGAACTGGGAAATTCCAGGTGTATGTAAGGATAAGTTGGCTGGAACACGAGGCGCCGGAAGGCAAATAAATATAGAAATTCTATAATAGTTTAATTCTTTATTCCTTCAGTGTTATGTAAAATCCTTGACAGAGATATTTCCCTCTCAATGGGAAACAAAATCTATAATAAAACTGATGCCAATAGATGTTGTAATAGGAAGTAGGTAAAATGTTATTCATCTAAATTTTAGTGACTTTAAAATAGTGCTATTTACAGTTGCTGTTTGAGTCTTATTAAATACAGTATTCTTCTGATTTACTCTTGAAATACTCTACAACTTCAAATATTGTCATGAGCTTCTTGTACCAGAAATCTGCAAGAAGTCGGGACCTGAGCTTTCTGGTCACAAGCTGCTTTTATTACATTAGTCACCTCCTGTTCAGAGTTCCAGCAGGTGACATTTGCATGGTTCCATCTGTCCAATTTATTTCTTCTCAAAGCCATATTGTTTCAGTGACATTTGGGAACCTTCCACATTGTTACTTCTATATATCTTCAGTTGGTAGAAATTACCTCTGTAGTCAATTTCTCATAAGTAGTAGTCTCAAAGATATTTTTTCTTGTTTATTTTAAAGAAAGAATTTCATATTTCTTTCTCTGGATGTATAATTTATCTTTATTTTCACAGTTCAGATATGTCTATTTTCAAGTCAATTTAGCAGTACTGGCCAAATTCATTATAGTATATTCTGTTGGGTTTAGAAATATCCTCATGTATGACAAGTAGCAGGAAGCAGTAACATTTTAACTGGTGTCAAAGGGTGATAGATTCTCCAGGTTTTTAAGATTTCCAGTTAGTCAGTCTGAAACTACTCTACACAGCATGATAACTACCTCTATTTTGATATTCCTCAATTTCCATCTCTCATCAAATCTTGTGTCAAATCCATAGGGTATGCTAATTTTATTCCCCTCTGTTACTGAGATGTTTCTACTTAGTAGAACAGTTATAAACTTAAACTCCTTTATATTCTGAGTTTGGGGAAATAAAATGTCTGGTCTATTGAGCAAGTTTTCCTTTAAACTTGTTTTTATGGATCTAAACCAGTATATTTACTGTCTTTTTATTTTTCACATTTAAAATTTTGGCTTGATATGAATGCTGTTATTACTATTGTTATTATAAATATTATTCTTTATTATAGTAGTATTGTTATGGATTGAACTGTGTCCCACAAAAATATGTGTCAACTTGACTAGGCCATGGTTCTCAGTATTCTGTAATTATCCTCCATTTTGTGATCCGATGTAATTATCCTATGTGTTGTAAACCCTAACCTCCATGATGTTAACAAGGCAGGATTAGAGGCAGTTATGTTAATGAGGCAGGATACAATCTACAGGATTAGGCTATATCTTGAGTCAATTTCTTCTGAGATATAGAAGAGATTAAATATGCAAGCAGAGATCAGAGAGGCCTCCTACCACCGAGAAAGAAGTACTGGAGTGGAGTGCATCCTTTGGACTCAGGGTCCCTGCGCTGAGAAACTCTTGGACCCAGGGAAAGATTGATGACAAGGAACTTCTCCCAGAACTGACAGACAAAGACTTCCCCTTGAGCTGGCGCCCTGAATTCAGACTTCTAGCCTCCTAAACCATGAGAGTAAATTTCTGTTTGTTAAAGCCATCCAATTGTGGTATTGCTGTTATAGAAGCACTAGATAACTAAGACAAATACATTGTCTGATGATTCAACATCTGGACCTGAATTTTCTGCTACACAGTACAATATTCTACTTACAGCACTATGCTGCTAAAATAGGTCAAAATAAATATTCTTCCTATGTATTCTTCAACTTAGAAGCATAGACTATTTAATCAAAAAAGCTTCTAGATCAAGTCAGTGAGACAAATTTATCAAAGCAAAGGCACAAACATTTCAATTAATGATGTTTGATATACAAATTGCTCATTTTCTGACATGTATGTTAAAAATTATCTTCAAGAAACTATTCAACATTTTTCATTTATATATGTGGTTATTATAGCCCCTAGACTTATCTCTCACAAACATTTCTTTTTTTTTTTTCCTTCACAAAAGAAGGCTACAGGGCTTTTTTTCTCCTTTAACGACAGAAGTATATATCTTGGAGCTTACTTTGACAAATACAAAATGGGGTAAGGTTAGGAAACAGTTCCAAGTACTCACTTGCATTTGCCTATTTTTTCCTTTGATAGGTCTAAAAGTAATGATTGTTGGTTAATACATATATAGGCTCTGATGATAGTTTATCATTTTATGCATTTGGGGGACAATTCGAGCTATCTGAAATTTCAGACAGCCATGCAACTTAAAATATTTATTTTTTAAAGAAAAAAAATTTCCATTATCTAAGCCCACATCTCACTGTGGCACTCTATAAGCCCAGTTTTGTGGAAAACATATTTGCATTTAGTCATTAGTCCACATTTGTAAAATTCATAATGTGTATTTAGCTATGAAAATATTTACAAAAATTTTATAATTTTGTTCTTAATAGTCGTAGTTTACCGGTCTGTGGTTTGAGATGTTTTCATTGTAGCAATTTATTTCATCTTTTAAATGCCTGCATTTAGTACACATTCCTAGAAAAATGTCACGAAATGACCTGAATTGATTAGACTTCTGGGTATCAGGTTTCTGAGCACAATGTATATCTGTGAAATTGTATTTATGAAATCAAGTCTCGAAAGTACCTCATTCTCATGTTTTTTGAGCAAACATGTAATATTGTAGAACTGTTGCAAGTGGAAACGTTCTGTGTTTGGTACTTTTGAAAGAACTGTAAATATAAGCAATCCAATTTAGCAGTGATAAATAGCGCCTTCCAAACACCAATCATATCTGTCCTTAGTTATAGCAATTTACAATAAAAAAAAAAAACCTTTGGTGATGCTCAGACACATATCATTTTTAAGACCTAGAAATAAAGTCCTGGACTAAGGCCAGTCAGTTGAATTGTGGGGATATTCATTCCAAGAATATCTTTTATAGTTATCATCGCTCACCTGTCACCATGATCTATTGGACTGCCCCAGCTTCCTTACCATTGGGGGGAAAAAAAAACCAAAAAACTTTTTATTTTCTCTTATTTATCTTGTTCTTGCATGCTTTCTGCCTCTCTGTAAGGTATTATTCAATTTATTCTTCTAAATAAATCCACAGCAACCTTGATATCAAAATGACCATTTTGGTTTCTCTACTATCACCTCCTTAGAATGAAAAGTAACTCTTTTGAAAGTAAATGTTTCAAAGTTCCTTCTTACTCTATGAAATTGATGGAATAGGACAGGAGATTTTCAAACAAGTTAATGACCACTTCTCACTTAACGAATCAATCTCAATTGCTGTATCTTTTCTTCATTCTCAGATGGCATTGGCTGCACATGCAACGTAAATTTAATAACAGTTTTTTAGGGAAAAACATAGCACTATGTTTTTATTCATGCATGTAGCTTTAACAAACTGACAATATAATACATTCATTCCTAGAAATACACACCACTCCCTTTTTTAGTATGTTGGTGTGGTAGAAACAGAGCTAAATCAACTGTCAGAAGCACTTGTTGGCCCAGGTGTAGGGAGAATAGTCAACAATCTGCAGCAGCCAACTCCTTCAGGGTCTGCTTCAGCTACAGAGAGTCACATATCCTGAGGACAAGCCCTTCTCAGTACAGCTATATCTAGAGTAAGCAAGGTGAGGGTTTAAAGGCTCAGCTATTTTGGCCACACACAGGACATTCTGACAAGCAATACTCTCTTGAAAGGAGGGTTCTGGGGAGACTATTTCAAGGAATTCCTATGTTATAGGTTTTGGCTAATTTCCAATTTAGTTAAATTCATATTGCATCATTTTCCTTACGTTAAGTATGTGTCACTGGAAGTTATGTCATTTCTCTTTAATGTCAGATAGCTGGTGAGTACCTGAATGATAATCCTTCACACTCATTGTCAGGTCACACCCACCTCTCCAAGCTTTATTTCAGTTTCAGGTCTACCTGGCCACAAAGTCATACCACTCCTAGCTCGCCTTATTCTGACCAACTGTGGCACCAGAATGATTACAAATGGCATTTGGGCCCCCTAAATATGTATTTCTAATTATTAATAGCTGAAGGTATTATTAAATTGAGTATTATAGAGATAATAAAATAAGTAGTTAAAAAATTTATTTTGGAATTAAGTGTTTATAGCTCACTAGTCAGGAGCTTAAACATAAATTAAAAACAAAAATTATAAATGCAATACAATAATAAAAGATAGCATTCTGATATAACCTCAGTGTGTTTCTGAAGTTTACTACTAATCTCATCTTACTGTGGTAGCAGAGCCTTCTGGGAAATTTGTTGTTGCACATGAAAGAGATCTGCAGGCAAATATATTTGAAAAATATTGGATAAAGCCAGCATTAAACAGGTCCTGGTAATAAGCTTATTTACACTGTGCATCTTTAAGAAGCAGCTATCCTCTGCAGCATCTACCAAGTGTATTTAACCATGGAAGCCTTTTCTCATGAAGCATCTTCTGGGACTGTTATTATTAGGATACTGATGACAATTATAGGCATGAATGGCCACAGTATTGTCTCGAGTTTGGTTCTTCTCCATGTCATTCTCTCTTTACAGTTCCTGGACTTGTAACCTCCTTTGACGCACTTCCACCTCCCACTGTGGGTTATGTCTTCTCTCATAAATACCAGCTGACATCAGATTAATCATACTCTTGAATCTAAACTGTAATATATTTATTGCATAACTATATGCTATGGGGAGGCCTGGTTGCACAGTGGTTAAGAGCTCAGCTGCTGTCTTAGTTATCTAGTGCTACTGTAACAGAAATACCACAAGTGGATGGCTTTAACAAAGAGGAATTTATTTCCTCACAGTAAAGTAGGCTAGAAGTCCAAATTCAGGGCATCACCTCCAGGGGAAGGCTTTCTCTCCCTGTTAGCTCTGGAGGAAGGTTGTTGTCATCAATCTTCCCCTGGATTAGGAGCTTATCTGTGCAGAAACCCCAGGTCCAAAGGACGTACCCTACTCCAGGCACTGTTTTCTTGGTGATATGAGGTCCCTCTGTCTCTCTGCTTGCTCTTTTATAGCCCAAAAGAAATTGGCTCAAGACGCAATCCAGTCCTGTAGATTGAGTCCTGCCTCATCAACACAACTGCCACCCATTCCCCCTCATTACCATCATAGAGGCAGGATTTACAACACATAGGGAAATCACATCAGATGACAAAATGTTGGACAATCACACAATACTGAGAATCATGGCCTAGCCAAATTGATACACATATTTTGGGGGGACATAATTCAATCCATGATAGCTGCTAACCAAAAGATTGGCAGTTTGAATCCCCCAGCCATTCCTTGGAAACCCTATGGGGCAGTTCTACTCTGTCCTATAGGATTGCTATGAATCGGAATCGACTCAGTGGTAACGGGTTTGGTTTGTATATATACATACTCTGTATGCTATAGAGTTGGTATAGTGCTGTACTCTAGAGTCAGGAAGGCCTGAAGCTAAGCCTGGCTCCATTACCTCCCAACTGTGTGACCCCAGGTAGGTTACACCACCTAACCTCAGTCCCACCATATTTAAGATGAGAAAGATAATACATACTATATAGAGTTGTTGGAAGATTCAATGAGATGATACTTGTAAACGTCTTGCCATTGTGTCTGGCATGTAGTAAGTATTCAGTAAATACTAGCTGTCATAATGTGTTCTCAGCCTTTATGTCTGCAATCACACAAAGGTTAACACATTATTCTGTATTTCAGTTTAACTTGATATTTCTGTCCAGTTTGCTACTACATAGATGAATGAAATACCAAGATGTCGGAGATGTGGCTATCTATATGTAATGGAAATGTCTCCTCTTCTTTCTCTATTCATCATGGAGAATACTGATGTACTCTTGTCCAGCCCCATAATAGAGATCGTTCTTTCTACCTTCTTACCATACTAAATGTCCAGGGTCCTCTTGTGGCTTAAAAGTGTCATTAGGATTTGCAGGGAAAATCATCATGGGCCAACTGAATCGTAGTCAGGCAAAGACTCAAGATTCATACAGAACATCACTCTCACACACTTGATGACTCTGAATATGAGCAATACAAACCCAAAGCCACGGCTATCAAGTCAGTTCCTACTCATAGTGACCCAATAAGACACAGTAGAATTGCCCCATACAGTTTCCAAGGCTATAAATCTTTATGGAAGCAGACTGCCACATCTTTCTCCTGCAGAGCAGCTGGTGGGTTCGAACTGCTGACTTTTTGGTTAGCACCTGAGCACTTTAACCACTGTACCACCAGGGCTCCTCGTGAATAATACAAGGTCTCACATTTTCAAAGACTAGGAGATCAAGTTGCAGACATGGGAGGGTGATGGTACAACTCACAATGATAGGATAATAAGCAAAAGAGATCTTGGGGACACAAGCCATATGGCTCTTACTTACTATAGATACCCTCTTATGATAAGCTATCCCTTGGCAGTGGACCTGTGTTGACTTTGTGGTACAGCTCAGCTCCAGACGATAAGAGTGGTGTCCTTCTCTCTGGTCCTTCTCTCAGACTTGACACCTGCTACTGTATAGCAAAACAAGTATGGAAGCACTTCCAGAAATGGGGCCCAGCCATCTGGACTGTTAGACCCAGCTTCTACTCTATCTCCCTTTGTCCCACCAATCCCCGCTAACCTGAGACTCTGTTAGGGGCCTGCTAGCCCAAATGAAGACTTCACGCAAATTAGGAAAAGGCACTTTCTTCATGACACTTTCCTGTCATCTACCAGGAAATTATCCAGATAACACCTTAAGCCTAAACTGACTACGTTGGAAAAAGCACCCCTTGCATTTGCACATAGCAGAATTGGCACATTGTATGCAGAGGCCTTTGGTCTTGTCCCTCTTTTTTAAGCTCTTGGATCAACAAAACTAACCTCACTCTTTTTTCCTGGGCATTTGGATAAGGCCTCCTTTTCTAAAGGTGCTGTATAAATCTCTAATATCCTCTTTTAGGGGAATCTGCCTTTAATGGTGAAAGGTGAAAAAGGAGAGTGTGAGCAAAGCAAATACAAGTTAATATCTATCAAATAATTCTGATAATATGCACTCTGAAAAGTACCTGGAAACTCCTGCTAAAACATGCTGTCGCTGTAATAATGAAAAGGTTGTTTTGACCTTCTTAGCTTGAGGGAAAATAATAACTTCTTAGCTGAGTGTTACCTGGAGGATTATTTCCCATTACTCAGAAGCTCTCAGGATAGATTCCTTTCCTGCCTTCTGTGTTTTGCTATTTAGCTACTTGCTGAGAGACAGAAAGAGAGAAATTATAGATACAGACACATGTATGTTGCTTTACATTTTACAACATCCACATATAAAATGTCTACTACATGCATGCTCAATATTGTCTACATCAGTGGTTCTCAAAGTGGTCTCCAAACAAGCAACATCACCATCACCTGGAAACTTGTTACAAGTGCAAAGTCTTGGGCCCTACACCAGACCTCCTGAATCAGAAACTTTGGGGATGGGGCTCAATTCAAAGCAACCTGTGCTTGAACAACCCTTCCAGGTAATTCTCGTGCTTGTTAAAGTTTGAGAACCATTGCTCTAGATTCTAGACCAATGAGAGTCGTGTTGTTGTTGGGTGCTGTCGAGTCAATTCTGACTCAGAAACTTCATGTGACAGATTAGAACTGCCCCATAGGGTTTTCTTGGCTGTAATCTTTACAGAAACAGATCACCAGGTCTTCCTCCTGTGGAGTCACTGGATGGGTTCAAACTGCCAGCCTTTAGGTTAGCAGCCAAGTACTTAACCATTGCACCACCAGGGCTCCTCTATGAGAGTTATACCAGAGGGGAAAAAATAATTATTCACTTTACCAACAAACAAGATTTAAAGATAGTCTGTTGTTTCCACATCAGTTAACCAGGGGAATAGAGTCAGCATTCTGTGGGTTCTCTCTGTAACCTTCCCAATGTATGTGCCCTGGTTGGGTCTTGAGGTCCTAAGACTTGCTTTCCTGTTTTCCCAAGGGTAAAGAACCTTGTCCTAAACACCAGCTCACAGGACTACACATCCAGTTCCTACTGGCTCCTCTTGCTGGAGTGGGACCCTGATTCTCATCTTCTTGATATTTACTTCCTTATTCATGACTTTAAAAACTCCAGTACTTGACAAGTCTTAATATTGTTGTCAAGCCTGTGATATAATGCCTTAATGCCTTAAGCACCCTATACCAGCTTGAATTAAACTTGAGTCTGCCATCTCACTCAGATTAAATGTTCTAGTTGACTCACCCCTGCTGCTATCCCATATCTGTCCCTATTTAGTGCCATCCCCTCCATTCTCCCCAGAAGAAATTTCCAGATTGCCACATAGACCAAACCTGGTAGGCTGTTGTGACTCATCTGCCTTTTCTTATGTCCTAAAACTCAGTACAAAAAAAAGAAAGAAAGAAATTATTCTGCTAAAACAGTGGTTCTCAATGATCATTGTGAATCTGAATCATCTGGGTGAGGTTTTAAAAAATGCTTCCAAGAGAATGGTTCAATTTTTCTGAGGTGTAGCCCTTGCATTAATAGTTTTTAGAAGCTTCTCAGATTATTCTGCATGCAGCCAAGGTTGAGAACAACTGTGACTGTTCCTGGTTTGTAGAATGGCACACTAGGCCTATTAAAAACATAAATAAAATCCAGTCCCGTTGCCATCACTTAAGAAGATATCTTTAGGTTAGGCAAATCTGTTCTCTTGTTTCAAAGAATCCCCAAATAGATAAGGAAGACATAGTTATAGCTTGCCAGCTTGAGAAACAGAATGTAAACTGAGCTTGCAATTAAAATAAATATAGAATAAATCAGTCCATGACTTTTAATGTAATAACTCTTACTAAAAATCTCATTTTTTTTGTTGTTGTTGATAGTAACTTTCTAAGAAAGAAGCAAAATTAGTAAAGAAACCCTTATCAGAGGGTGGGGCCAAGACTGCAGAGTAGTCAGATGCTTCTGGTGGTCCCTCTTACAACAAAGACCCAAAAAAACAAGTGAATCGATTATGTATGACAATCTAGGGGCCCAAAATATCAAAGGCAAAGTTGAGGAATCAGACTGAGTAGCAGGGGGAGGGAGAGACAGTTTGGAAGTAGTGAGGAATTGCCCAACTTGATCCAGCAGGAGCTGGCACCCTTCAGGCTGGTTTGGCTGGCATGTGCGGTGAGGCAAGCAGTGGCGCTCAGGAGGTGTTTTCCAAATCTGGGGAGACCGAGTGGCAGAGAGTCCACTCAGGCCTCCAGAACCAATGAAAAGCAGCGTTCAATCAGCAAAAGATAAGTACATGCGTCTAACCTATGGCACGGATCAAAAAACACCCCCTTTGGGAAAAACCTCTCCCATTTACTTTCCCTCCCCCTGCTCTGTGCCAGATCCCAGGCTGGCTTCAGCAATTGTTGCAACCCCTGGGCTGGAAGTAGGACACGTCATGTGCCCTGAGCCATTCTCTGGGCCTTGGAGAGGGAGCAAATTAACAAACAAGAAAAATAATCTGCCAGCTCCCCTAAGCTGGGAACTCAAGGTAGACACAGCTTCTTTGCCTAGGCACAGGCATAAGGGGTCCACAGACTTTGAATGCCTTTCATCCCCTGAATAGACCTGTGTGGACCCATTTCAACAGCATAGGCCCTCATTAGCACAGTACAACAGGGTATATACCTGAAGCATAACTTCAACTGTATCAGCTATATGGTGAAATGGCAGGTTTGTGACATTTGATACTGCTCTACCCATTAAGCAGGGCCCTCATTTACCTACATCAGGGGCCTGAGGAATAAGTGGTGCCTCCCAGTCCTTATGGCCAACAACATCGAGTGCTCAGAGTCTGGCTGCAAAACCCACCCACCTACATGCTCTAGAGAACAGAGATACGCTTTCCTCCCAGACACTCGGGGCAGCCATCAGCCCCCTACCTTGCTCAGTGCGTGACCCCTTACTGCAGGCTGATACCTGTGCCTACACCAATCACCCCTGCCTGTCTAGGACTTTAGGTGAGATCCTGCACCACACACTTGGTAACCAACTACCTGGATACCTGAGCTGTATCCATACAAGAAAAGTAAAAACAGCATCTTGGGCTCACATAGCTAGTGATAGGACACTTGGTGATAGGACGTTAGAGCTTCAAAGGCACCAATAATCAAACTAGCTCACAAGACCAGCCTATGTGGGCATATCAAAACAAAATAAAACAAGAAGCTAGGACACAGTAAACGAGCATAAAATAAATAAATACAATAACTTATTGATGGCTTAGAGACAACAGTCAATATCAAATCACATAAAGAGGCAGACTATGATGGCTTCATCAAGTTCCCAAAACAAAGAATCAAGAATTTTCTGGAGGAAAAGAATTTCTTGGAATTGCAGGAGGCAGAATAGAAAAGATTAATATACAGAATGCTTCAAGAGATAAGGAAGGAAATGAGGCAAATCGCAGACAAACCCAAGGAACACACAAACAAAGCAACAGAGTTACTTAAGAAGATTATACAAGTGCATAATGACAAATTTAACAGGCTGCAAGAATCCATAGACAGACAGCAATCAGAAATCCAGAAGATTAACAATAAAATTTCAGAATTAGACAACTCAATAGAAAGTCATAGGAGCAGAATTGAGGCAAT
>NW_004444100.1:5532766-5564649 GCF_000243295.1 Trichechus manatus latirostris | reverse complement strand
GGTAAATATTAAGGTGACCACAAACGAAACTAACAATCCTACACATCAAAATCAAAACCAAGAAAAATATAAAGACTCAGCAATTACAAAATCAACAACAATGAAAAAGATGAAAAGACATAAATAAAAACGACTCAGCACAGACAATTAAGTGGAACAAAGAAACTGTGAACAACAAACACAAAAAAGACATCGAAATGACGGCACTAAACTCATACCTATCAATAATTACGCTGAAAGTAAATGGACTAAATGCACCAATAAAGAGACAGAGAGTGGCAGATTGGTTAAAAAAACCACGATCTGTCTATATGCTGCCAGCAAGAGACACATCTTAGACTTAAAGACACAAACAAACTAAAACTCAAAAGATGGAAAAAAGTATATCAAGCAAACAACACTCAAAAAAGAGCAGGAGTGGCAATATTAATCACTGACAAAATAGACTTTAAAGTAAAATACACCACAAAGGCTAAGGAAGGACACTATATAATGATTAAAGGGTCAATACACCAGGAGGACATAACCATAATAAATATTTACGCACTCAACGACAGGGCTCCAAAGTACATAAACTCTAACAGCACTGAAAAGAGAGATAGACAGCTCCACAATAATACTAGGAGACTTCAACACACCACTTTCGGTGAAGGACACAACATCCAGAAAGAAGCCCAATAAAGCCACAGAAGATCTGAATGCCACAATCAACCAACTTGATCTCATGGACATATACTGAACACTCCACCCAACAGCAGCCAAGTATACTTTTGTTTCCAATGCACATGGAACATTCTCCAGAATAGACCACATATTAGCCCATAAAGCAAGCCTCAACAGAATCCAAAGCACTGAAATATTACAAAGCATCTTTTCTGACAATAAAGCCATAAAAGTAGAAATCAATAACAGAAAAAGCAAGGAAAAAAAATCAAACACATGGAAACTGAACAACACTTTGCTCAAAAACTACCAGGTTATAGAAGAAATTAAGGATGGAATAAAGAAACTCACAGAATCAAATGAGAATGATAACACATTCTACCAGAACCTTTGGGACACAGCAAAAGCAATGCTCAGAGGTCAGTTTATAGCAAAAAATGCACACGTCCAAATAGAACAAAGGGCCAAAATCAAAACGTTAACCCTACAACTCAAATAAGTAGAAAGAGAGCAGCAAAAGAAGCCCTTGGGTGCCAAAAGAAAGGAAATGATAAGAATCAGAGCAGAATTAAATAAAACAGAGAATAGAGAAACAATTAAAAGAGTTAACAAGACCAAAAGCTGGTTCTTTGAAAAGATCAACAAAATCAATAAACCACTGGCCAAAATGACAAAAGAAAAACAGGAGAGGAAGCAAATAACCTGTATAAGAAATGAGGTGGGTGGTATCACAACAGACCCAACTGAAATTAAAAGAATCATAACAGAATACTAAGAAAAATTGTACTCTAAAATTTGAACACCTAGAGGAAATGGACAAATTTTTAGAAACCCACTACCTACCTAAACTAACACAAACAGAGACAGAACAACTAAATAAACCTATAATAAAAGAAGAGATTGAAAACGTAATTAAAAAACTCCCAATAAAAAAAAAAGCCCTGGCCAGGACAGTTTCACTGGACAATTTTACTAAAGAGTTAATACCACTACTACTAAAGGTTCTTTCAAAGCATAGAAAAGGATGGAATGCTCTCAAACTCATTCTATGAAGCCAGCATAACCCTCATACCAAAACCAGGTAAAGACACCACAAAAAAAGAAAATTACAGAGTAATACCCTTCATGAACATTGGTGCAAAAATCCTCAACAAAATTCTAGCCAACATATCAAAAAACTACTTCACCATGATCAAGTGAGATTTATACCAGGTATGCAGGGATGGTTCAACATTAGAAAAACAATCAATATAAGCCATCACATAAATAAAACAAAAGAATCATATGATTATCTCAATTGATGCAGAAAAGGCATTTGACAAAGTCCAACACCCATTCATGATAAAAACTCTCAGCAAAATTAGAAGGGAAATTCCTCAACATAATTAAGGGTATTTATACAAAGCCAACAGCCAACATCATCCTAAATGGAGAGAGTCTGAAAGCATTTCCCTTGAGAATGGGAACCAGACAAGGATGCCCTTTATCACCACTCTTATTCAACATTGTGCTGGAGGTCCTAGTCAGAGCATTAGGCTAGAAAAAGTAAGAAAGGGCATCCAAATTGGTAAAGAAGAAGTAAAAGTATCTCTATTTGCTGATGACATGATCTTATACACAGAAAACTCCAAAGAATCCACAAGAAAACTACTGGAACTAATAGATGATTTCAGCGAAGGACACAAGATAAATATAGAAAAATCAGTTGGATTCCTCCGCACCAACAAAGAGAACGTCCAAGAGGAAATCACCAAATTAATACCATTTACAATAGTCCCAAAGAAGATAAAATACTTAGGAATAAATCTAAGCAGAGATGTAAAAGACCTATACAATGAAAACTATAAGACACTACTGCAAGAAAGCAAGAGACCTGCATAAGTGGAAAAACATACCTTGCTCATGGATAGGAAGACTCAACATTGTGAAAATGTCAATTCTACCCAAAGCCATCTACAGATACAATGCAATCCCAATCCAGATTCCAACATTTTTAATGAGTTGGAGAAACACCAATTTCATATGGAATTTCATATGGAAAAGGAAGAGGTCCCAGATAAGCAAAGCATTACTGAAGAAGAAGAACAAAGTCAGAAGCCCCACACTACCTGATTTTAGAACCTATTATACCTCCATGATAGTTAAAACAGCCTGGTACTGGTACAACAACAGATACATAAACCAAGGAACAAAATTGAGAACACAGACATAAATTCATCCACCTATGAGTAGCTGATATTCGACAAAGGCCTAAAGTCCGTGAATTGGGGAAAAGACAGTCTCTTTAACAAATGGTGTTGGCAAAACTGGATATCCATCTGCAAAAAAATGAAACAAGACCCATACCTCACACCATGCGCCAAAAACTAACTCAAAATGGATCAAGGACCTAAATATAAAATTGAAAATGATAAAGATCATGGAATAAAAAATAGAGACAATGCTAGGAGCCCTAATACATGGCATAAACAGAATACGAACCATAAGTAACAACGCACAAATACCAGAAGAGAAACTAGATAACTGGGAGCTCCTAAAAATCAAACACTTAGGCTCATCAAAAAACTTCACCAAAAGAGTCAAAAGACAACGTACAGACTGGGAAAAAATTTTTAGCTATGACAAATCCAATCAGCATCTAATCTCTCAAATCTACAAGATACTGCAAAACCTCAACAACAAAAAGACAAATTACCCAATTAAGAAATGGGCATCAAATCCTATCATTCCCACTGACCTTGTAATTCATTTGAGTGACAGCATGTTTTGTCTTCACTTTCAGCCTACCGAGGACAGACATCACATGTCAAAAATATAGTCAGTATTCTTACCAATTTAGTTATCAATGATCTGGGTACTCTTGAGAGACATAGTTATGGAGTAGGCGAGTTAGTCACACATGTTAAACCCATTCTAATATTCTTAACTCCCTAGATTTGCATTTCTTCTTTTTCATGATACTAAGGAACTTCCTTAGTGGTGCAGTGGTTAAGTGCTTGGCTGCTAACTGAAAGGTTGGCAGTTTGGACCTACCAGCTGGTTTATAGGGGAAAGATGTGGTGGCAGTCTGCTTCCATAAATATTTACAGCCTTGGAAACTCTATGGAGCAGTTCTACTCTGTTGTATGAGTCACTATGAGTCAGAATAAATTCTACGGCAGTGGGTTTAAGGAACTTCTAGTACCTCAATTTAATTCAGCCTAAGCTACCATTAAGTCTAGGATTCAGTGTGCTAACAGAGAAAACAGAAATACCCTCAGATGTTCAAGCTGTACATTGAATCCAAATTCTCTGGTAAGTGTGCCATATCAACGGGAGTAGATTAACCAGTAAACATGATATGCACTGGCTTGCAGTAAGCAAGGTACTCACAGGCTTAGTTGTGTTTACTTACTAATCTGTAGTGAACAACTTCACATGGGTTTCACCACATCAAAGATGAAATTGTGCACTACAGATCAGTAAGTAAGCACAATTAAGCCTGTGCCTAGCTTGCATATTGGATAATCCATCCCTGCATATCAATAAATTCAGTCCTATCTAATCCTTGGTCTAGCATCCTCAAAATCCATTTCCCACACATAATCTTCAGTTTTCTGCTGGTATAAATCTATCAGCAAAATTGTTTAACTTCTTTTGTTTGTAAACCTTTTCCTCAAAGGCTTGACATAGTAATTATTTTCTGGGACATGTAGAGATCTGACTCTGGCTGTAACAGTGGAGGCAATAAAGGCAGTAAGGGTACTGAAGAGGAGAACTGCCATCTCTTTGTAAGGGTCCTGCCTCAGAAAGGGCTGCTATAGGGTTCAAGAAAGAGAAGATAAACATCATTGGGTAGGAGAAGAGAAGCTGCTTGGCTGACAGGGAAGGCTTGGTGAGGTTCAAGGATATAGAATAAACAGATTTACCTATGTCCTCATAAACGGCACCATTTCAGTTATGGAGTCTAATTTTTTTCCAAGGCATTGCTTTCAATTTTGTGAAAAAGATCTAGCAAAGCTGTGACTTCAATCCTACATTGTGATTCGACAACCTGTAGCATCAGACTTTCCATATTATTTCCATCTAAATCAGTCTTAGGCTATAAAAGATAAGAGATTCTTTAAGGACAGTTGTAGAAATTATTTGATTCTCGGACAGTGCCTAGAGCTGGAAATTTAAAACAGTCTATCATTTTTTTTCTTTTAACTCACCAGCACAATTTAGAAGAAGCTGACCCATCCCAAAGTCCTTTCTTCCTCACATCTTCCATAATGGTCTATCAGAGCATTCATTCTCTATGCCAAACCCTTGCCTTCAATAGGCATATCATTTTCAGATGACCACAGGTGATAATTTAAGTAAATGCTCACTCAGTATCATAATTGTTTTTAAACGCAGTTAAGTCCCTTTTTTTTTTTATGTTCTATTGCTTGCAACCACTTCTAGTACTAATTATCACTCAGCGTTCAATTGCACACAACAGAATCCACTTTAACTGGTTTAAACAGAAGGAGTTTCTACATAGGAAATTAGGTGCTTACATAATATTTTGAAGAGCTGGAGGAGTAGGCTCCAGGCTAATTTCCCAGGACGAACTCCAAGCCATCAGAACCACTCTTCTCTGTTGTGGTTGAGAAAAGGACCGTCACCACTGCAAGAAGAAAACAAATCAGGAGGCTGTTTGCACTATTGCTGACTACAAAACCATATTAACTCTGACATAACTGGGAAGGCTGCCACCACTGTGACAGGAAGCAGCTGAATCAGAAAGCCACCTGCCATGTTGGGGAGTGGGGGGTCACTGCTTCATAAGCTGGCCCTAAAACTATGCCACCTCTGCCATAGCTGTGACCTACACTCTGCCTCTCTCTCCTATTGTTTATTTTAGAATCAAAGTCTCATGTAACAGTATCTGATTGATGAAGCCTAAATTACATCTGAAACTCTAGCCTCCAGAAAAGTCTGAAAATGTAGTTCAAGTTTTCCATCCTCTGCATGCTAGAAAAAGCTTGGAATGGATGTTGAGTTAGCCAATATCATCTTTAGTCCACTTTCTCACTGTAACAGCAACTCTTCAAGATCACAGTGGTAGGCCTAGAAAACCCACCACATAGTGTCAGTGGCAGTTTTTTCTCTGCCTTGTGAATTATGGGAAGACAAGAAAATTTACTGGCCATAGTTAGAGCCAATGATCCACAGACTCAAACTATATTATAAAACAAATGACAATGACACGCCTAAAAAATCTCATTGAGCTTTTTTTTAAACAGCTAGATACTATACATACTAGAAGTGTATAATACTATGAGTTCTGATATATGCATACACCCATGAAAACACTGACACATCAAAATAATGAATATATCCATCACCCTCGAAAGTTTTCCTGGGTCCCTTTGTAATCTACCTCTATAGGGGTTCTTTTTAATTTGACATCACATGAAAATATTAAATATGGGAATAAACCAAAATCCTTCCCCAAATGAACAGGATATATTTTCATATCCAAAAATCTAATCTTCCAGTACAGAAATTCCAATTCATTCATAGATAACCTGGAAGAAAGCTGTCATTCCCATGCATAGCCCCAGCTCTTTCTTTACCCATCACAAAAATCGAAGTGACAAGACAGATAATATAAACCAGTATTTCTTTAATGTGTATAGCAACACCTTGATGTATAGTTAACACCACGGATGTCCATCCAAATTTGGATCAATGTGGAAAAGTTTTTCTTTACTACAGTTGAGGACACATTCTATTGGTGGTAATATCTATCTGAAGTAAGAGATACATAGCTCGTCCAATATAGTTGTAGTTTGCAGCCAATGAGACGTGAAAGGGACAGCAAATGAGAGACGAGGGCAACCAAAAAATATTTTGTGTTTACTAAAATAAACCAGAAAATTTCTGGTATATGAGTATATGAGAAAGAATACCAGGGCAGTAAACAGTTCTACTCAAACAGATGCATAACATTAAACAATTATTGATAGAACAGCGTGAAAAATTGAAGTAAATTCTAGTATTTAGAAATGTAATATGAACACAAGTTGGAAAGAAAAAACACATCTAAACCAGCGGTTCTCAGATTTTCTATGCCTCAGAATCACCTGGAGGGCTTCTTAAAGTTCAGATTGCTGGGCCTCAACCCCATAGATTCTGATTCAGTAGGTCTGAGGTGGGGCCCAAGAATCTGCATTTCTAACAAATTCCCAGATGATGCTGATGATACTGGGTTGGAGGCCATACTTTGAGAACCACTGACTGATCTAGACTTCCAGCCTAATTCCTACGAGTATTCAAATGGTGGTCAGAGAAGCATGGAGGGCAGCCAGTGAGGCTTCACCAACAATACAGATATGTAACATAACCAGACAGAGCTTCCCCAAACTGAGGAAAAAATAGCAGGAAAAAAAGAAAATATGTAAAAATTCTGTCTCCCCAAGGAAAAAACAAACAAAATATAAATGTGATATAAGAAAAATGCAATCAGGAAGAGATAATTTAGGTAAGAATAATGTTTATGAAAATAACTACATTGACCTCTAAAGGAAGTTAGAAAAGTCAACTCCATAAAACAAGAGATGAAAAATGAGATGATATGAGAACAAGATGAAAAGTGAACCGTAGCAGAAATTCAAAAATTAAGGGAAAGAAACACCATCAGAGAATTTAACATAACATTCAAAGCAGTGACAAGCAAGAGAAAAATAGAGAAAACCAAATCAATAATGTAGAGTACAGGCTTGAGAAAATCACCGAGAATAAAGAGGAGAAGGATAATTAGATAAGGTTAATTAGAGAGAAGATGATAGATATGAAGGAAAAGCAACAGGAAACCAATATATAGCTATCTGGTATTCTTGAAGAACACAACAGAATAATTGGAAAATAAAACTTTTCCAAATATGTTATGCCAAAAATAATGACATATCCTCCAGAAGAAATGAAGTTTAAGGTTAAAAACTACAAAAGCACACAAGCAAAAGAATAAGTTCACCTACGTTCACATTATTGAAGTTCTGCCTCAGGGCCTTTGCACTAGCTTCTTCTCTGCCTAGATGAAAGGATTCAAATCCGGGGCATGCTCACCATGGCTAATCTCAATTTCTCAAAAATCTTTCCTAACCTTCTTTTATAAAGTAGATCTTCGAATTATTATCACTTCAGTCTAATTATTGGTTTCTTGGCAATCGTGTTATTCATTTTTTTAATTTTTAAAACTTGTTTTTCTGTTGTTAACTATCTATAATTTTCTGCTAGAATTTATTCTCTACAAGGATGGGCACCATGTTTGTCTTGTTCACTGCTGTGTCCCCAGCCTAGTCACTATGGTGACTGGCCCTTAGTAGGCAGTCAGTAAATATGTGTTGTATGAATGAATAAATACAAAGTTACTGTAATTAAAACCATATTTAGACTGACATATCAAATAGAATAAAGAACCTATAATTAAACCTATTATATATGGGAATTCTTAATACATTAAAATGGCAATTAAATTTGGGGAAGGTGTATTCAATACATGATGTATTGATTGGTCATTTGGAAAAAAATAAATAAGGCTCAATCCTTTGTTTGAGTGGCTTTTGAGGAAATCAAGGAATGATGAGTTGGCATAGAGAAAAAAAAGAAACAGACTCAGAAAATGAGATGTTCATGAAGTCAAAGCTCATTGTGGCAGAAACTCAGAAAACACTATCAGATATATGCCATCAGGAATTTACAGATGTTAGAAAAGGCTTTCCACAATCATGGACTAGGATGTTACACAAGTCTTATTTAATTCTGAAAGGAAAGCTGACATCTGGATTACATATACGTAACACTGAAGCAAGAACTTAAAAAGAAAAGATGAACAGTTTTGTCTCTATACAAATATAAAATTCTTGTATTGCAAAACAATACCCACCACAAATAAGACTGGATGATAAATGACAACTCAAATGAAAAAATGCAACATATTTAACACATGATCATTGTTTCCAGTGTACAAATAACTCTCACAAATCAATAAGAAAAAGAGAATTGCTAAATGATACAAAGATACAATCATACATACGCACATACACACACATTACACCAAAATTCTCAATGCCCCTCCAAAAGAACACAATATAAACTAATTTTAATTTCAATCAAATACGTGAAAATATATTGAAACACCATTTTTTACTCATCACATTAGCAAAAATTTAAAATATTGATAATATCAAGAGTTGGCCATTTTCAACAACAAAATACTCAAAAAAGAGTTGGCCAGACACTCATACTGTTACAGGGTTTAGTTTAGAAAAAGATAAAATCTAACACTTTGATATAGCAGTATCCCTTTAAAGAATTTCTCCTGAGTAAATAATATGCCAATTGCAGTTTCAAACTTAGCATGTCAAAAAGAAAACTCTTATTTCCCCCAACAAAACTTGTTACTCTTCCAATTTTCCCCATCTTAGTAAATGGCACCTCCAGATACCCAACTGATCCAGTCGGAATCTGATAATCCTTAATTCTTCTTTTTCCCTCACTGCCTACATTCAGGTCACCAACAAGTCTTTTCAACTCCACCTCCAAAACCTATCTCAAATTCACTCCATTCTCTGCTTTCCACTGTCCACACTGTAGTCCAAACCACCATCATATTTTCCGTTTATTCTTGCAATAGCTTCCTAACTAATTTACTCTACTCTCACACATCATGATCTGATCCTGACTCTGAAGCCATAATTAAGGCATTAGATCATAAAGTTTTGTGTTCTAAAGTGAATATTTAAAGTGTCGTAATTTCTCCCATCTTTAAAAACTGACCACCAAGCAAATAACAAGAAACCTTCCTTGACTCCTATTCTAACTACTGTCCTGTTTCTCTGCTCCCTTTTGTAGCCAAAAAATGTTTTGTTTTGTTTTTTAATGAGGGAATGTCTATAGCTTCTGTCTCTATTTTCTCATCTTCATTCTTTCTTGAACCCTCTCCCAACAGGATTTCACTTATATCTCTTACAAAACCTCTTTTTACCATGTACACCATGAACTTTACATATCAAATTCAATAATCAATTCTCAGTCCTCTTTTGACTGTCCAGATGTATTTGACTGTCCTGGCATAGACCAGTAATATGAGATTTCCCTCCAAAAATGGAGCATACCAAGAGACCAAAGAAAGAGGTGGGCAACTCCAGTGTGGCAGCAGAAGAGTTTATTAGAGACTTACATATGAAACCAAGTCTTTGGCAGCCACTGGACCAAAGCAGATCTCTGCACCCCATAGTGGGAGGGCAGAGGTTTTATAGTGGCAGTGGACAATAGTGGCTATACACCAGGGACTTACATAAGGATGACTTGGCAAAGTATAGTGAACTAGCAGACAACATGAGGGCTCTTATATCTAGCCTTGCAAAGCCTGTTTCCCCTTCAGTTCACCCCTTGAGGCTGGCTCTTACAATCTGGCATGTCCCCCATCTTGTGCTGTAGCGCAAGAGATCCTGTTCCCTCCCCACCAGGAACAGATATAGAAGTGGGGTTGGCCAGGTGCCGAGTGGTGCCCACGCATGTAGAGACAGAGAAAGTGACTGTGTGCCCAGAAGAGGGGGAAGGCTTCTCTGATAAGGAGAAGGAACCGGCTGAGAGAAGGTGACCCAATTCCCAGCCTCCTTATCAGAGAACACTCTGAGCCCAAGGCCTTTACTTAGGTAACCTTGATGAAAGGCATAGAGGCAAACCATTCCCCCAGCATTGGTACATATTATCATTCTCTCCTTCTTCAAATATTTTATTCATCTAGTTTTTGAGATAACACACTTTTAATTGTGGCCATTTCTCTGCTAGCTCTTCTCCCCATCTGATTTCTAAGCATTGGAATTCCCCAGGCTCCTTCCTCAGATATCTTTTCTTCTCTCACCTATCTGGTCTCATCACTCCTTAACTCCTGGTCTCATCTATTCCTAAGGCTTTAAATATCATCCAAATATTAATTTCTCCAAATTTATATCTCCAGTCCTGATCTTTCCTTTGAATTCCAGACTTGTATATTCAACTGCCAACTCTATATCTCCACATAGAATTTTATTAGGCATCTATAACTTAATACACTCAAAACTGAACTCTTATTTTCCACTTAAACCTACTCCTTCCCTGATCTTCCCCATCTCTAGAAATGACACCAACCTTCACCAGTTATATATAAGACCAAAATGCTGGAGTCTTGCTTAACTCATTTCTCATTCTAAAACTCTATATCCAATTCATCAGTAAATCTTATTAGCTCCGCCTTAGAGTGCATTCTGAACCTAACACCATCTCACGACTTCCACTACTATCACACACATCAAAGCTACCACCATATCTTGCTTGGACTATTTTAATAGTCTCCTATTCTTCCCTACTTCCAACATTTCACCTTCACAGAGCAACTAGATTGAGCTTCTTAAAACATATAGGATCTTGTCATCTCCTGCTCAAAACCTTCCCATTTCTTCCCATTATATTTAGAAGAAAAGCTAAAATTCTCACTATAGCCTTCAAGGCCCCTGGATATCTCTCTGACTTCATATTCCAGAGCAGTTCTCACACTCTGTGGTCTGAATCTAGCCACTCAGGTTTCCTGGGATTTTTTAGGTCCATCAATTAGAAGGCCATTGTACTTGCTGATCAATTTGTTCCCTCTGCCCAGAATAATCATCTCGCAAATATTAACTTGGCTCACTTTTTTACTACAAGTAGATCTTTGTTAAGTATTATCTCTTCTAAAAGGCTTTCCAGAGCACCCTACCTAAAACAGTGTACACATATACACACATCCCACTGCTACCCTGTTTTAAATTTCTTCATAGCACACATTGCTGCTGGGCATTCTATTATATGAAGCTAGAATGTCAAAAGGATAGGGCCTTTCTCTGCTTTAGCCATTACTAAACTCCTTGCACCCCCTATTTCTAGGGTCTAGAACATGATCGGCATGAGACAATTGCTTCATAAATATTTGATGCATGAGAAATTGAATAAATGAGCAGTTCCCTTGCTTCTTCACCTACAGTCAGCGGCTCCTACTCCACTTGAATTTCTTAGTATTTGGAACTTTCTGAAAAATTCAGTTAGAGTACTTTTAATCATAGCCCGTGTGATCCTACAGGATTTACCCTGCCTACTTCTCAATTCTTATTTTCTTCTTTTTATAACACTCTCCCTGCCACTCACTGCACTCTAAATACACTGACCTTACTTCTGTTCTTCAAACACTCCAAGGGCATCCTAAATCAGTGCTAGGGCAGTTGCCTGGGATATTCTCTCTTTCTAGATTCTTCTGCCCAGGTCTCTGCTAATACCTCAATTCCTTATAAAGGCCTTTCTTGACTACAATAGCTAATGTTACCTCTCCCTTGCATTCTTTTACTATCATATTGACCTATTACATTTTCTTCAAGAACTTATCACTATTTTTAATTATCTTGGTTACTTATTTGTTTGACTTCCCTCTAAAATGTAAGTTCCATAAAAGCAGAATTCTTAAATGTCTTATTCACTAGTATATCACCAGCACCTATCTGGCACATAGAAATAATCCAATAAAAAATATGTTGAATGAATTTACAAAGATATGTATATGTTTGTGTCTTTGAACCAATGTTATTTATAAAGGCTCAAAAATGAAAACAATTTAAAGTTCATCAGTGGGGAATAAAAAACCTATGGAATATTCAGACACTGGAACACTTTGTAACCATTGGTAATGATAATACAAATCTATATTTATTGATATGGAATAATGTTCACAATGTATTACTGAGTAAAAAAGATTATATATTTTGTTTGATCCAATTTTAGTAACTGTGTGTGTATGTATAGTTAGATGTCTAATAGGATATTTACCATAATATTAGCAATTGTGCTAATAAAAAGTGACAGGACTTCACATATTATTTACTTTCTTCTTTATATTTTTATGTATTTTGTGTTTGTTTTGATGTTTCTTTGTTTTTACAATGATCATGTATTATTTATAATCTGCTATTTTTATTCTGAAGGGTGAAAAAAGCATGGGTCTTCTCTTCTGTGAATATGCAACACAACTCTAAACTTCTTGCTTTGAAACAACTTACAAATGCCAAGCTAATGACTTCAATTTTTAGAAAAAGAGAAACAATAGTGGGAATTTTTTCTTAAAAAAAATACACTGTTTTCTATTTTAAACTACATGTATATTTATTGGCTTCAAAATTAAACAAACACTGAGATGGCTCATATGAAAATGCCTTTTTCTTAATCCATGTTGACTGAAGAGTTGAATGAAACATTTCGTAATAATAAATAGTCTTTTTCCCTCCTCTCCATTTGCTATATGGAAAAAGGAACTGTGAGGATTTATCACTAATAGTGAGCTTTCTTACTTAGTACACATCAAAAAGTTTTCTTTTGTAGTTCATTTTTACCCTTTGGGGAAAATTATATTTTGTCACTGAACACCTTTCAGCCAGGTTGGTAGCCTAGTCTGGACTCAAGGAAGTATTTTGTTTTTTAGTTTTTTTTTCAACTATCAAGCCAGAAAGATCATGTGAGAATTTGTGTTAAAAAAAATGCACAAAGTAATCACAGACTGATTCCACTCAAACATTCAATAATAACCATGTAATTATGGAAGCATTAAAAAAAAACTCAGGAAGTTTGAGAAAAACGTTCTTGTAAAAGGCATTTGAGCATATCCACTGTCATATATGGAGTTGTCTGTTCACCGTAGCAGTACAGCAATTTCTGTAAATCATCCTGACACATTTTGTTCTAGTCCAGCTTGCAAGATAGCTACTTTCACGACATCCCCACAATCATGAAACGAATAGCAGGATGTAGTCAAATTACTTTTCTGACAAACAAAACAGAAAAAAGAACACTTGCAAGCATGAGTTCATATGAGATTGAAACGTGCTCAGAAGACCAAGAACCAAGAGATCACTGTGATTCCTGTGGGCACCATGATATGCCAAAATTGTTTTATGACACTTAGCCATAATTGCAGCTAACCACACTGTTGGGGCTGTTTTCTTGGCAGGATCAGAGCCTATGAATATACATATGTATTTACATGTGTGTATAAATTAATTTCCTTGTGAAGATGTGATTGCTCCACCTGTTACAGTCTGTATACATCTTAAATTTTCATCAAGTGTTGCCAATTAGTCCACAAAACAGAACTGAAGAGTGAAAACTGAGGTGCAAAATATCTGATTTATGGATGAAATTGGTTATGCCCAGGGATTTTTGTGGCTGCTTTAAATATTCTGTTATTAAATTGATTAAATAATTAAAGCTACTACAAACATGTCAGATGGAATTTCACATCAAATTTCAAGTGGTGCCTTGGAGATGTCATATATTTCCTAACACTGTGAGATTTTTTACATTTCTGGAAAGTCACCTGAGGTTCTCACCTTCATATAAGAGGCAGTTGTAGCAGGATGAGAGATTCATCTCCTGGGAATTTTGTAATTTTGTAAAGTAGATTTTGTAATTTTTAAGTGCTGTGACCTTAAACAAGTAACTCACCTCTCAATTTTTTTTTTTTTTTTTGATCACAACTAAGAAATGGAAATAAGGTTTGTTCTGCCCATCTCATTGGATTCTTTAAAGATTTAATAAGATAAGCCAGGTAATTTGTAATGCAATGTAATGAAAATTGTAAAGTACAAAACAAATTCAATAACCTTCATATTATTTAAGAAAAGTCACCGTAGCAGGAGCTAGTTTGCAGTGAACATTAAGGAGCTATTTGGCACAATTGATATCACTCAGCATCTATTGAGCATCTCTTCGGAAAGTACTTTAGGGATTCAAAGACAACTAAAATACTATTTTCTTCAACAAGTTCACAATCTAGCAAGGATAACATAACACAAAAAAAACGGCAATAAATAAATGTCAAGGGTTGGGTATAATGTGTAGTGATGGGAGATGGGAAGTGAAAGATTTCACCATGATTTTCAATGGTGAGAGATGTCTAGAGCCTTGATAGATGTTTTATTGAATTTTCTTTTTTAAGGCTTTTGGGGCTATGGACCACACTTAGAAAGGTCAATTCAAAATTGTAAAAAAAAATATTCAGCCATGTATTCTTCTAGTATTCTACTTAATTTTTAAATTCCTGTCTTTGGTCCATGTGGCAAGTACTTTGGCACAAGGTACTGGGGTTTTAGAGTGATAATAGACGTGCTCCTCTTCTACTCTAAGTTCAAAGTCATTTGATAAGCAGATACTATTTTTAGAGAAATGGAGTTTTTTTTAAATCAGTTTCATTGAAGATAAGATTGGATTATAGTACGCAACTTACCCTATTGCCAACATCATACTCCAGAAGTAAACTTAGCAGTAAGCTCGGGCAGATCTGCCAGCACTGGCAAGGCAGAATAGTACTTGTACATCCTGACAGAACAGCTCACTTCACTCCACAAAAGAGATGAACCTGAATTAACTGAAGTAAGCCTGCTCAAATCCTTCTCCAAAACTCCTCTATCAGGTAAGTCACATCTCCCATGAGGAGGATTGAGGCTGACCAAAAGAAGCCAGAAAGGTTACTCTATCAGAAGTAAGTAGTCACATGGAAATAATGAGCCTAGACAAGTAAGAGTTCCCTGCTAATATAAGGATGAGATAAAACTATAGCTTTATTTTATTTTATTTTACAATTGGGTAGCCATATGAATAATCTATCCTTTTCCAATTAATTTGAAAGCCACTTTCTTGTATACCAAATTTCCTGTGTATTTAGATCTATTCTTCACTTCTCTCTTCTGAGTCATTTATTTAATTCTACCCCATTGAAAATGTGTTCATATCTGAAAGGGTTAGCTTCCCTATGTTATTGTGTTATGCCTTGAAAAATAATTAGGAATAATAGATAGAAGATTAGGAAGGCAATTCAGACAGGGGAGGCAGCATAAACAGGAGCAAGAGATGAGAGTTAACATTACATACGCAAGGACAAATGAATAGACCAAACTAGCTAGCAAAGAGAATTTATGTGAGGGAGTTGGAAACAACACACTTAGAGCAGTATTGGAGCATAGGGTGACAGATAAGCAACTTACCCTGTAGACACTGCAAGTTTTTAAATAAGGTACTAACATGATCAAAGGGATCTTTGGGGAGATTATTGCTATGTTATTATTATTGTATTATTATTATTATTTATTTTATTTGAAATTGAAAAAATAGAGAACAGAGCTTAGAGCTTATTAAAATAGCCTAAGAGTAAGAAAATAAAAACAAGGGTGACAGATGAACACCTGTTTATTGAATGGTGTCAGACTCTAGGTATTGGCCACACTCTCTGGATTCTGAGTGGAGGCCCCTCGGCCCTGGGCTTCAGCTCTGCCTTCCAGGTCCACTGGGATGGCAACTCTGCTCCCTCAGCTTTTGGTGCACCATTCTCCTAGTCCATTTGAGTGGCGACTCTACCCTTAGAAACACCAGAGGCCGTGGCTCCACCCTTTGAAAACACAGAGGTCCTGGCCATAACTTCCTGGCCATACCTTTTGAGACTGAGGCAGCTTGGCTTCCTGTGTTCCTTGTCTCTTCAGCTTCTGCTTCCTGATATCTTGGCCTTTCGGCTCCTTGGGCCTCACACCCACATCTGCCCTGCTGGGGCAGGTGTTCCAAAGCTCTGTAGCTCCACCAATAAGTACCTAGAGGCACCCCACTCCACCAGTAAACTTAGGCCAGAAGGTGCTCAGCTCTTGCTCCTTGGGTCAGCAAGCCTAGCTCCACTGATAAGTGCCCGGAGGCACCCTACTCCACCAGGAAGCCTCCAGCACCAAGATACTGAGCTCTCTCACTCCATGGGTTAGCTCCAGCACTGTCTAGTGCTGGTCTCCTGGTTCTGCTGCTGCTGGTTCTCTGCTACTGCCGTTCCTCTGTTGCTAGTCCTCTGATGCTGCTTCTCACCATCTGTGCCATCTCCAGTGTTAACAGTTCTCACTTCCTTCTGAGTCCTCTATCCATTCACAGTTTCAAAACTGCTTCAACATTTTAGGTATCCATTAGAGCAGCATCCAACTCCTGGTACCAAATTCTGTCTTTGTTATCTAGTGCTGCTAAAACAGAAATACCACAAGTGGATGGCTTTAACAAAGAGAAATTTATTTCCTCACAGTGAAGTAGGCTAAAAGTCCAAATTCAGGGCATCAGCTCCTGGGGAAGGTTTTCTCTGTCTGTCGGCCTTCTCATCAATCTTCCTCCAGACTAGGAGCTTCTCTGCACTGGGACCCTGGGTCCAAAGGACACGCTTTGCTCCTGGCACTGCTTTCTTGGTGGTATGAGGTCCCCTACTTTCTGCTTGCTCTCCTTTCCTTTTATCTCTTGTAAGATAAAAGGAGTTGCAAGCCACACCCCAGGGAAACTTCCTTTATGTTGGATCAGGGATGTGACCTTAGTAAGGGTGTTACAATCCTACCCTAATCCTCTTTAACATAAAATTATAATCACAAAATGGAGGACAACCACAAATTGATACACAGCCAAATTGATACACACATTTTTTGGGGGGCCATAATTTAATCCATGACAAATGTTTGTATAAGACAAGGGTTTGTTCTCTCAGTGCAGTCTAGCCAATTATATATCTAAGGTATAAATATATCTCCTCCTAAACCAAAATCAAATCAATTTCCATCAAGTTGACTCTAACTCATGATGATCCTGTATGTGTCAGAGTAGAACTGTGCTCCATAGAGTTTTCAATGGCTGATTTTTCAGAAGTGTATCAACAGGCCTTTCTTCTGAGGCACCTCTGAGTGGACTCAAACCACCAACTTTTTGGTTAGAAACCCAGCACATTATCCGTTTGTATCCCCCAGGAGCTCCACGCCTCACTCCTAAGTGTCTTTAATGGTACACAATCCTTACTTTAAATTGTTATCTTGCTTTCTTATTAATGTGGCATGCTTCTACTACTGAGAAAAGCCTAATAATAAGAAATAAGTATTTGAAAATATGATAAGCACCAGGAATGTCCTTAGAGGAAATTTTAAAGTAGGAAAAGTTACTTTTATGGTCCCCACTGCAGCTCCCAAAACCTGTAAAGGAACAACTTTTACTTTTAATGAAAATCATATGTTATTATATTTTTTTGTTTAACAAGGAAATTTCCAATGTGATAATCGAATATGGCAAACAAAAAACCCAATCCTGTTGCTGTTGAGTCGATTTCGACTCACAGCAATCCAGTAGGGCAGAGTAGAACTGCCCCACAGAGTTTCCAAGGAGCAGCTGGTGGACTTGAGCTGCTGCTGTTAACCACTACACTACCAGGGCTCTGCCCCAGTAAACTAGCAGGAAACACAAGGTATTTGGTGTACAGTATTGAGTTTGCAGAATAGTGGGGATTTACAAGGGACTTTACAGTCCCTGGTCAATTAAGATAAAATAATGTGATAATGTGTGACACATTTGTATTTAAATAAAGACCTCTTAGATAGTATGCTTTAACTCAAAGGGATGGTTTAACGCCAGAATTTCAGACACCAGAGTGGTCAGTGGGGGAAAAGAATATTTTATACATAGAAATCGTTCTTGAGGCCCTGCTCAAGCCTCACCTCATAGGTGACCACCTATTCAGGTTGCCAGATAAATACAGGATACCCTGTGTTGTAGTATAAGTATACTCCAAATATTGCATTGGATACGCTTATACTAAAAAAAAAAATCATTTGTTGTTTATCTGAAATTGAAATTTAATTAGGCATCCTGTATTCTTATTTTGTGAAAAAAAAACTTTTGACAAAGCAAAACTATTACATTATAGGAGTTTTCTGATCACTTTTATCTTAGCCCCTTACATCGGCAGTTACTCGCCCTTCCTCATCCTTTCCGCAGTTTGCTTAAAAGTTTAAGAACATTTTATATTCTGCCTAGTGATCTATATCATTTTTGTTGTCTGTTTCTGGAAAACCCCATGATATCCATTGAAATGACTGTTTCTAGGAGTCCCTGGGTGGCTCAAATGATTAAGCGCTCAACTACTTGAAAGACAGGTCTGGCATTCTGCTTCCAAAAAGTCACCGCCTTGAAAACCCTACAAAGCAGTTCTACTCTGCACACGTGAAGTCGCCATGAGTTAGAGTCAACTCAGCTGCAACTACAGACAACAATAGCTTATAGCTGAACAAATGAAGTCATGAGGAGAGGGTCAGCTGCAGAATTGATTATCAACCTGGCCAGCACCTTAACACATTCTGATTCTCATATTATGGCTGTTACTAGTCATAATAAAAATAATTAAATTCTCATTAAATAAGACTACTTCTCATAATAACCTAATCTGATTTCCAATAAGGAACTGATCGAGCAGCACTGTAGAAAGCACAGTGCTGTTGATCTCAATGGCAGCTTACTTGGCACGAGGAGCAGAGAATTATGTTTCCCTGTTCCTTCTTTGTAAAAAATTAAATCTCTTGTTTTGGTTGAAAATATTTCAGTTGATAATGGTTACACATGGACACTGAAAAGGATTCAGTAATCCTCAACTTTTCCCTCATGAGGTTTTTTTGTCTCTTTCTTTAGGTGTGTTTTATATGAAACACACAGCTTGGTATTTTATCACTCTAGTAACATTAAAGCTATACAAGTATGACTTTTATAGTCTTTCTAAACTTTTTATCACTATAAATTTTTCAGAAACCTAAATGTTGCCCACAAAAAAAAAAAAAAAAGTCATTCGAATTTACCCTTAAGAGACATTTGCAATGTTAAAAATAAAAATCAGTTCTGCTATTTAAAATTTGATGGTGGAAATGGAACAGGTGTCAGCATCTTCATTAGTATTTCTTCCTTTCACACTCAAATCTGCTAACTGTAATTTTAAATGTTCTTTTAAAAAATATCTCTCAACTCCACCCCAATGGAGAGTCAAATCCTAACATATGTCCAGGTGCATCAAGCATTGTTTCAACATCACCATGGTAACCCTTAATTATAGGGGGAAAGGCAAGTCAAAGGCCATCCTCACAATTGATTTTCTTTGTGAAGTAAATCTAGTGCTCACCATTTGAATTTGTTGAGATATTTCTTCATATAATGAGAGTGAGTTATGACATGGTCTAGTTCCCCTAACTTCAGGTGCTGCCCCTTGCATAACCTCACCATACTTCAAGATGTTAAGGACACCTTCCCTCTATTTCACCACCACTGAAAATGGAAAGTCCCCTAGGACAACTTGAATAGGACTCAGCAGTGTCTAGGCAAAGTGAGTGTCACTTTTGCTGTTCAATTCAGGACAATCTACAAATACTCAACTGTGGAATGTCCTCTCCAGAGAGTAGAGAGTACAAATAATGGGACTCTTCAGTGAGTCACATGCTCAAATGACAGTATCACTGGCCTGTAGTTGGTGCCTTCCACACAATTACTTGATGTTAGCAGTACATGGGGTTGGACAATTTCAAGCTAAAACCGATCCTTTCCATGTGGTCCACCCAAACCTAGTCTCCTGATCTCAGTCCCCAAATACCTCCTCTAATATTTCTCATCTTATTCCCTCTTTCCGCCTCCCAGATCAGGTGGTCTGGGATTTTGCCAGTTGTACGTGTTCTCAATCTTGGCTGCACATTAGAAAAATCCAGGGAGCTGTTGGTTTGTTATGCTGTGTTTGTTAAGAACTAATGCCCAGTCACTACCAAGAGATTCTGACTCAGTTAGCCTAAGTGAGGCCTGGGAGTAGGCATTTTCATAGCTCCCCCAGATGATTCTGATGTTCAGTCAGGGTTCAGAACACTGTTTTGTTTTTTTGTCTTTCTTATCTATTGTTCTGGCATAAACTATACACCAAGCTTCCTTGAGGGTCTTCCCTTTGGAATCACAAGACGCTTTTCTCAATTTTGCACAACTTGGCTCTTGAAAATAGAAAGGTTTGACTTTCAAAAATACTGTTTCTTGTGTGGACTTCAGGGGTCTGTTTTGGAAGTCACAAACAGAAGGTCTAAGGATTATGTAACACTTGGTGCAAGCTCACTGGACTTCTAAACCAGTCATTTCTCACACTCCAATAGAGTAGTTACATGTCTGTGTAAATCTTCCCATCAAATGGATATCCCCTTGCTGTGAAAAACGGGCACGTCAATGAAACACCTTACTGCTGTCAGTGAACTACTACATCAGGGTACATAAAATATTAACCCGTGAAAAACTTACACAAAACCAAGATATAATTTAAAAAAATGAATTGTACCATTAGCAGCCATATACTGGCCATATATACAATCCATTCAGAAGTTCATTTTACTTCTCTCTTTTTTTGTTTGTTTGTGTTTACCCTCCTATAGCGTCGCTCTGAGTTGAAATTGACTTGACGGTAGTAGGTACAGGCCAAGGAAGGAGCCCTGGTGGCACAATGGTTAAGCGCTCAGCTGCTAGCCGAAAAGTTGATAGTTCAAACCTACCAGCCGCTCTGCAAGAAAAAAACATGGCGATCTGCTCCCTTAAAGTTATCAGCCTAAGAAACTCCATGGGGCCGTTCTACTCTGTCATATAGGGCTGCCAGGAGTCGGAATCAACTGGACGACACACAGCAACAGCAACAGGCCAATGGGAATGCAAACTTCATTTAAATTTCCCGTTATTTTGGACACATGGGCCTCTACTTCATGCCGTTTCAATGTAGCCTATTTAATTGTAAATTACAGGTCCTGTGAAGAGAGCTTTATTGCCTTTCCCATTTGCAGTAGTTTACATTCTGCTATCAATATTTTTCCACCAATATGCAATTCAGAGGCTGTTACACTGACACTGATGCTAATGGGTTATATAATGCTGCTGTTCCACTGCAGTGCATGTTTTTTAAAAAACATAACGAGCCCATTTTGCAGATGTTCACACAGCCTCACAGCACTGACTATTCTGCACTAAAAAGAAGCCTAGGCATCCTCCCTCCCCCAACCAGCCGCAATTCAGAAAATTCAGAAACATATCTGAATTGAGTCCTGAGTCTTGCACTATGTACTCATGGCCCAGATGAAGGATGGACATTGGTAGCCCTGTCAATGCAAATAAATGGAGGACTGACAGCAACACCAAACCAAGCAGCAAAGGCGAAAGAGCAGATGTCTCCCGGAAAAAGGAGCCCCAAGATTGCCATTACTGAACTGCCCGGTGCCGTGATATCAGTCCTGATCACAAAAAAGGGGCTGTAAAGAGTCAAAGCCACAGAGGCAGTCCATCTGTCCCAGCAGCATAACTCAGCCCGAGACCTGCATGAGAGCGCAACAGCTTGCTTCTAAAGGCAGAAGAATCCTCAGGGAAGGCAGAACAAACTTAATCTCCTCGGAGTTCAGCAGGAAGTCGAGAGAACATTACTTATTGATCTCATCCCACAACAAGCCACTTGTATTTTATCACCAGTAAATAGCTCTCGTGAGTCTTTTCAGGGGCTTGAGGCAGCTAAGATAACACATTTTTCCCTGGCCCTTTTATTTAAAAATAACTTGTAGGTTAAAAAACCACACATACACCCGAGTAAAACCATGAAAGCCGAACGTCCCAGTGACCAGGTAGAGGGCTGGCAAGTCTACCTATCACTGAGCTTTGTCTCCAATATTGATAGAATGGAAGACCTAAGGCCAGCCTCTTCATCTCGTTCTGTCTCAGTGTCACGAACGGAGAGACCAAGCTGATAAAGTTGGCATCGTACCTCATGGAGGTTCCACAGAACTCAAAATGAAAGGGAATGTGCTTCAAACAAGAAGATTGTGCTGAAATGTTTGGGAAACGACATGACAAATTAATAATAAACAGAAGCGAATTGGCAAAGCTGGACAGGCTACTGAGACCTGGTCATTCTAATTATGCCTCTGGAACATGACACTTCAATGTCAATTTTAAGTGACTGAGCTAGAGTCCAAAACCCCACAAGTCCTGGGCTTATTGCCAGGTTTCATCTGATTTTATGTTGGAGCTTGATGCACTTTTACATTCATACTCACATCCTTGTCTTTTCTTTTTCCTTTTTCAATAGTGCTGTGCATGCTGCAATGACTAAATTTTAAAGCTCACATATATATCCAAAACAGACCAAGCATAAAGAGTCTAGCGTCAAATGACATATTACCATTTTGTTGGCTTGAAATAATTAAGGCAGTATCACAATAACTATTAGTCATTGCTTTCATCATTTGTTTATCTGGAATTATGCAAATTACAGAATCCAACCAGCCAGCTGAAATCTCCCACTCCCTCTCCTACACCCAACCCCTAAATTTCCTGCTATAAAAATAGCTGCATTTAGAATCATAGGATGGCAGTGAGCCAGAAAAAGCTAACACATAGCACAGAGGGAGCACAAAGAAGTACACATTAGGATTTTTCCTTTCTTTTTTTTCTAGGGCCATAAATTAGAGCATAACCAGATTTTGTGGAGCTTAATACATTAGTGGTTCAGTGGTAGATTCTCACCTTCCATGCGGGAGACTTGGGTTCGATTCCTGAACAATGCACTTCATGTGCAACTACCACCCCTCTGTAAGTGGAGAGTTGTATGTTGCTATGATACTGAACAAGTTTCAGCAGAGCTTCCAGACTAAGACTGACTACGAAGAAAAGCCTAGTGGTCTACTTCCACAAATCAACCAACGAAAAGCCTGTGGATCCAGAGCCGATTATGGAGATGGCACAAGACCAGCAGTGTTTCATTCTGTTGTGCACGGGGTCGCCATGAGTCCAGGGCTGACTCGACAGCAGCTAACAACCACAACAGTGCTTATACAATTTGGGAGGCCCTTTTTGAGAAAGAGTATACGCAAATAAAATTTTACACAAATATATATCCATGCCAGGGCCCTTTCCAGGACCTCAGAAATGGTTCATGCAAGTGAGGGGCCCTAAAGCTTAATCTATCTGCTTCTAGACATCATGTCTCGCTTCTTCATGCAGCCCTTAGACTTCTTCCCATAATCCTTTCTCACCTTTTTTTCCCATGATCCTCTCTCTCCTACTACTTTTTTTTTTTTTTTTTGAGCCTGAGCATTAGGTCAATTCTGCAGGTATGTCAGAATATATCTTATTTTTAGGACGATGCCCGGTACAGAGTAGCCCTTTTTCCAGAATCTTCCAAGAAACGCACTTAAGAAGAAGAAGAAAATATATACCAAGAACAAAGAATTTATTTCCTTGAGTTGAACGTTCAAACTATGCTTATTTTTCTGATCCAAATTTTAATGGGAAGAAAATCAGAGACCAGCCTGAGCTAGTGACAATTAAGGAAACTTGTCAGTTCCATCACAACATATTCATGTTTATTCCAAAGAAAAATTTGACCAAGGACCTGGCAAACTAACTTTAATTACAGCAAGGAATGAATTAACAACTTGAGCTGCCAGCACAAACAAATCCTAGAGAAGCCAGTTTGCTCTCCTTACCATCAGCAAAATCACCTATCTTCAGTGCTTGCTTTCTCTCTGCATATAGAACAGTCACCCAGGGGAAAAGCTGAGGGGAGGTGAAAGGAGACACAGCTGTTGTCAGAAAAGAGAAGCTTCAACTTTTGGGGTTCCAGCAGTGTACCTAGCCCAGACCCAAGCAGGACGGTAAGTCACTTAAATACTCCATAGAGGCTGCATCACACTCACTATAGCAGAAGTCAGGAGATAGCCAGCCTTTTGGACACATCAAGGGACACCCAGTGGCCCAGCTATGGACCAGTAGGTATATACCAATTTATACCCCAAGTTCAGCATAAATGCTATGATGTCAATATAGTTTTAGCCTACCTTGAAGTTCAACTAACGATGGAAAAGTACTCTAAGATATTGGAAAAACTTGAGGTGCTGAATGTTCCAGACAGTGTTTCAAACCAGTTTGTTCTGGTTAGAACCCCTGCTGAGAATTTGCATTTCTAACTATTCCCAGGTGATGCTAATGCTGCTGGTTAGGGACCAATTCTGGGAACCACTACTAGAGCAGAGGTTCTCAAAATTTTTCATACATAAGAATCACCTGGGGATCTTATTAAACTGTAGATTCTGATTCAGTGTATCTGGGGTGGAAATGCAAATTTTCAGCAGGGGTTTAAACCGGAATGAACCAGTTAGAAACCCTGAATGAGATTATCTTCCCCGGTCACCCCATCCCTCTCTTCTAAGCCTGCTTTTCTTGTCATCTCTCATTGTTTTATTCAAAGTAACAACCTCAGCCACTGTTGATTCCTCCCTCTCTTACCCATTACATCTATCATCAAACCCTATCAATCTGACCTTTGAAGCATCCCTTTAATCTGCCTCCTTCTTTCTAGTTCCTCTTCTACTGCTTTCATTAGGACTCTTATTAACTTTTCTCTGGACAATGGCATTAGTCTCCTACTGATTCCTCAATTTTTGGTCTCTTATTTCTATAACTCATGTTCACAATGTCAATAGCTATCTTCTGAAGCACAGATCTGTGTGCTTTGCTACTATGTGTATATTTTTAAACCTTTCAATTGCTCCCCATTGCCTATAAAATAAAATCCACACTGTCACGGCCCCAATTTACTTCTGCAGACTCATTTTATACCACTCCCTCCCATGCTCTCTCTGCTCTGGCCACATGAGGCACATCTTCCTTTTTTCTTTCTTCTTTTCGTAGGAAGACTGACATGCTGTCTTTCTGCTTGGAAAAACTCTCCTCGGCATCAGGATCTAGGTCAAACATCACTTTTTCTATGAAACTTCATCTGACTCACCCTCCTCCTGGCTGAATTAATATGTCCTTCCTCTGGGCTCTCTCTATTAGTCTGCCTTAAAACATAATTATCTGTGTCCATGTCCACTCATTAGGGGACAGGCATCTATTTATCTCTGTGTCTCCAGCACCCAGCACAGAGCTGGCATGTGAAAGCATTCCATAAATTCTTACTGAAATAAATAATCTCCCCAAACACCAAGAATTGACGTGTGAGCAGATTTGGAGCTGAATATTGTGTTAATTTTTTTGTAACAACTGCATTTGGAGTGTTGGAGGGTGAATGCAAGAGTGTTGGGAGGAGCTCTGACTCTCCACATCAAAACAACTTTATTAATTGAAGATTTGGGAATTGGAAAAGTAAATTACTTTTGTCTTGAGGCTGTGTTTTTGTGATTGTTTTTGGTTGTTGTTGTGTTTTGTTTTTTTAATTCTGTACCCAAACGTGCCCGACCTGACTTTCTGGTCTACTTTCTGTCAGGCAAAAACATTTTCCCAAAGCAGTGCCCCGGAAAGACTGGAAGTGCTGGTGTCTCTCAAAACTGATGTACCCTTTAAGCCCTCAAAACCTTCCATGGCTATGAAACCCCAGCTCCTTTCTTCAGGTCCTGTTAATCGTCAGTACTATTGCAGTCAGCCAGCTAGCCTCCTCAGTCTCCAGCAGGAAAACCAGCAGGTTTACCATATTTCCTGCTTCAGTTAAACACTCAACCTACCTGCTGGCTGCACCTCCAAAACACAAGATACTTTCCCAGTGAAAATTCTTATTGTTAAAATATCTTTCCCCTGAGACAGTCCTATTCCATTGTTACATCATTGCAGGGAAGGAATAAAAGGATTTTAATCCTTTATTTAAAATAAAAATTAAAAAAAAAAAACTAGTCATAGGGTCATAGTTTCATGGATATCCCAGTTAATTGGCCTAATAACTTGTTTAGTGCTTCTGTTCTGCCTCCTGTTTTGCTGCCTAGTGCCTGGAGTCTTAAAAGCTTGCAAATGTCCATCCAAGGCACAACAATTAGTCCCTATTCTCCTGGAGCAACAGAAGAAAAAGGAGCATCAAGACTAGAAGGAGGATATGGGATGTGTGGCTAATTGCCTCCATAACCAACTGCCTGCTTTGCCACGAGACAAGAAGAACTGGATGGTGCCCGGCTACCATTACTGAACATTTTCATCAAAGATTCTATAGAGAAATCCTGATCAAAAAGGGGAAAATGCAGGACAGAATTTCAAATTCCCATGGACTATTTGAAACTATTGCCCTGAGATAATCTTTAAACCTTAAACTAAAAATATCCCCTGAAGTCTTCTTAAAACCAAAAAATAGTTTAGCTTAACTAGCAAAGAATGTCTACTTTGTGCATTGTGCTTTTTTAAGATCTGTATGGGATCAAATTGACAACAGCAACTTGAAAGTTTAGATAGGAACCTTTGGGGGCAGTGAATTTATGTTAATGGGAGAGGAACAACTCAGAAAAGGAGAATGGTTGCACAACTCAAAGAATGTAATCAATGCCACTAAATGGTACATGTAGAAACTGTTGACTTGATACATGTTTTGCTGTGTATATTCTCAACAACAACAAAATAAATAATTTTTTTTTAATTAGTGGTCTGCAAATAAACTCTTTATAGTAATCATTCATTACTCCATTGCTGGTTTGAGGATTGTCCATTCCTGCCCATTGCCATGTGACTTGCTGTGCATTTCTGTAGGTGGAGTATACTTCCCCTCCTTGCTTTGGGTAATGATATATGAGCACAAGTGACAAAGGCCAGCTCAGAACAGAAACTTTAAGAGCCATTACATATTTCCATCAGTTCTCTTGATTTTTACCCTCTACCACACACACACACCAAAAAGTCATGTCCCAGATTGGGGCTGCTCCCTGAGCTGAGATCCTAGAATGAAGAACACATGTGGAGCAAGCAGAGCCTGGCAAATTCCAGAAGAGCTGTCACCAACCAGCAGCCAATAGATAACTGTTATTTGGGGATCAGTTATAACTACACACAATTAACCATGCAAATAATAAAAAAAAATTTATTCAAATATATCAAAACAAGAAGTTTTTATATGTAAGCTCATACTACTAAATAAGAAAACCACAAAACAATATGTGTACTGTTTAATGAGAAGTTAGTTTGTTCTGTAAACCTTCATCTAAAGTATAATAATGAAAAAAGAAAACACCAAGTTACCAAAAGATAAATTTTAAAGGACATAAATAATTTACAAAGAGGAAATCCATTAATGAAGAAATTATAAAATTTTCAACCTTGCTATTAACTAAAAAATTAAAGTAACAATATAATTTTTTGCTAAGCTTAAATATATATATTTAAATATATACATATACACACAGATATGTAAAATACTAAAAAGGATATAGTAACAGGTATCATAAGACACTGCGCTTTTAAGAAAACAATTTGACAATATGTATGTTATTGTTGCCAGTTGCCATCAAGTTGAATCCAACTCATGGCAATACCGTGTGTGGAGTAGAACTGTGCTCCATAGGGTTTTCAAGGCTGTGACCTTTTGGAAGTAGATTGCTTGATCTGTCTTCTGAGGTACATCTGAGTGGGTTCAAACCACCAACCTTTCAGCTAGTAGTCAAGTGCTTAACTGTTGGCACCACCCAGGGACTCTAGCAATATGTATAAAGAGCCCTAAATATGCATATATTTTTATTATTGCCACATTGCTTTCCAAAATGACAACTCCAATTTATAATCCCACCAGAAGTACGTAAAGGTTCTAGTTTCCCTTTATCTTCACCAGCAGTTGATATTGCCTGGCTTTCTAATTTTTGCTGTCATATTGTTTGTAGTTATGTTGTATTAATTTGCATTTTTATGATTAATAGTGAGGTTGAGAATTTTTCATATACCTATTAGCCATATCCTTGGTCCATTTTTCTATTTCATTTCTTGAGATTTTCTTGTTTACAAATATTTTCTCCCAGATCTGTCACGTATCAGTTAGTATCTTTGTGGTGCTCTTTAATGGGCCAAAATCTCTGATTATTTTAAAATTATTTTTATTGTGCTTTAGGTGAAAGTTTACAGCTCAAGTTAATTTCTCATTCAAAAATTTATACACATACTGTTTTGTGGCATTGGCTGCAATCCCCACAGTGTGACACACACTCCCTCTTTCCACCCCAGGGTCCCTGTGTCCGTTCGTCCAGTTCCTGTCCCTTCCTGCCGTCTCGTCTTGCTTTTGGACAGTAGTTGCCATTTGATCTGGTATATTTGACTGAACTAAGAAGCACATTCCTCATGTGCGTTATTTTTTATTTTATAGTCGTGTCTAATCTTTGTCTGAAAAGTGGGCTTTGGGACTGGTTTCAGTTCTGGGTTAGCAGAGTGTTGGCTGTCCATAGTTTCGGAGGTTCCTCCAGTCTCTGTCAGACCAGTAAGTCTGGGTGCTACATCTTTTTCCCGCTCTATCCGGGGCTCCAAAAGCTTTAATTTTGTTGTAGACAAATTGATTAATAGTTCCCCTAGGGCTATTTTACTTTTTTTTTTTTTTTTTTTTGGTCTTGTTTAGCAAATGCTTCCATATCCCAAGATCGCAAAATATTCTGCTCCATTATTTTCTGTTTGGTTTTTCATCTGCCTGGAGACGTTATTGTAGATAATCTATCCTTTCCCCTCTTAAATATGATGCCAATTTTGACAAGGGCCAAGTCCCTGTTGATCTGTTTGTTGAATCTACTGTGTTTTTATTTATAACTGTGGCTTTGTATTTGGTCTTAAAATGTAGTCTAGGCTGGGGATAGTGGTAATGGTGGTAGCAGTGGTGGTCATGGTTTTTGGTGTTGTTTTTTTCTTGTTTGCTTGTCTGGTTGGTTGGTTAGTTGTTTCAATTTTAAAAGCACACACAAACACAATACTATATACTTTATTTATTATTATTATTTCTTTGTTGTTGTGCTTTAAATGAAACTTTACAATTCAAGTTAGTATCTCATACAAAAATTTATACATACATTGTTATGTGACCTTAGTTGCTCTCCCTACACTGTGATAGCACACTCCTCCTTTCTACCTCGGATTTCCCGTGTCCATTCAACCAGCTTCTGACCCTATCTGCCGTCTCATCTCGCCTCTGGACAGGAGCTGCCCATTCAGTCTCATGTATCTACTTGAGCTAAGAAGCACACTCTTCACGAGTATCATTTTATGTCCCATAGTGCAGTCTAATCTTTGTTTGAAGGGTTGGACTTGAGAATGGTTTTAGTTGTGGACTGAGAGTCCGGGGGCCATGTCTTCCAGGGTCCCTCCAGTCTCTATCAAACCATTAGGTCTGGGCTTTTTACTAGAATTTGAGTTCTGCATCCCATTTTTCTTCTGCTCCTCAAGGGACTCTGTTGTATTCCCTGTCAGGGCAGTCATTGGTGGTAGACGGGCACCATCTGGTTCTTCTGGTCTCAGGCTGATGAAGTCTCTTGTTTATGTAGCCCTTTCTGTTTCTTGGGCTAATACTTTCCTTGTGTCTTTGGTGTTCTTCATTCTTCTTTACTCCAGGTCGGTTGGTACCAATTGATGCATCTTAGATGGCCACTCACTAGTTTTTAAGACCCCAGACGCCACTCACCAAAGTGGGATGTAGAACATTTTCTTAATAAACTTTGTTATGCCAATTGACCTAGATGTCCCCTGAAACCATGGTCCTCAGATCCCTGCACCTGCTACTCTGTCTCTCGAAGTGTTTGGTTGTATTTAGGAAACTTCCTAGCTTTGCTTTAGTCCAGTTGTGCTGACTTCCCCTGTAGTGTGTGTTGTTCTTCCCTTAACCTAAGATAATTCTTCTCAACTATCTAGCTAGTGAACACCCCTCTCCCTCCCTCCCCACCCTCATAACCATCAAAGAATGTTGTCTTGTATTTAAACCTCTTCTTAAGTTCTTATAATAGTGGTCTTATACAATATTTGTCCTTTTGTGACTGACTAAATTCACTTAGCATAATGCCTTCCAGATTCCTCCATGTTATGTTTCATGACTTCATGGTTATTCTTTATCATTGCGTAGTATTCCATTGTGTGAATATACCATAATTTGTTTATACATTAGTCTGTTAATGGGCACCTAGGTTGTTTCCATCTTTTTGCTATCGTGAACAGTGCTGCAATGAAGATGGGTGTGCATTTATCTATTCATGTGACGGCTCTTATTTCTCTAGGATATATTCCAAGGAGTCGGATTCCTGGATCCTATGGTACTTCTATTTCTAGCTTTTTAAGGAAGCGCCAGATCAATTTCCACAGTGGTTGCACCATTTTGAATTCCCACCAACAGTGTATAAGTGTTCCAGTCTCTCCACAACCTCTCCAACATTTATGGTTTTGTGTTTTTTGGATTAATGCTAGCCTTGTTGGGGTGAGGTGATATCTCATTGTAGTTTTGATTTGCATTTCTTTAATGGGTAATGATCAAGAGCATTTCTTCATGAGTTTGTTAGCTGCCTGAATGTCTTCTTTGGTGAAGTTCCTGCTCATATCATTTGCCCATTTTTTAATTGGGTAATTTGTCTTTTTGTTGTTGAGGTTTTACAGTATCTTGTAGATTTTAGAGATTAGACGCTGATTGGACTTGTCATAGCAAAAATTTTTTCCCAGTCTGTAGGTTGTCTTTTGACTCTTTTGGTGAAGTCTTTTGATGAGCGTAAGTGTTCAATTTTTAGGGGCTCCAAGTTATCTAGTTTCTCTTCTGGTGTTTGTGCATTGTTACTTATGGTTTGTAATCTGCTTATGTCACGTATTAGGACTCCTAGTGTTGTCTCTATTTTTTTCTTCCACGATCTTTATCGTTTTCAATTTTATATTTAGGTCTTTCATCCATTTTGAGTTAATTTTTGTGCACAGCATAAGGTATGGGTCTTCTTTCATTTTTTTGCAGCTGGATATCCAGTTATGCCAGCACCATTTGTTAAAGAGACTATATTGTCCCCAATTAATGGACTTTGGGTCTTTGTCAGTATCAGCTGCTTATAGGTGGATGAATTTATATCTGGATTCTTAATTCTGTTCCACTGGTCTGTGTATCTGTTGTTGTACCAGTATCAGGTTATTTTGACTACTGTGGCAGGATAATAGTTTCTAAAATCAGAAGAACTTTGTTCTTCTTTAGTAATGCTTTACTTGTCCAGAGCCTCTTGCCTTTCCATATGAACTTGGTGATTAGTTTCTCCATCTTCTTAAAAAAATGCCATTAGAATTTGGATCAGGATTGCATTATATCTGTAGATCGCTTTGGGTAGAATTGACATTTTCACAATGTTGAGTCTTTCTATCCGTGAGCAAGGTATGTTTTTCCACTTATGCATGTCTCTTTTGGTTTCTTGCAGTACTGTCTTATAGTATTCATTGCATAGGTCTTTTATGTCTCTGGTTAGATTTACTCCTAAGTATTTTATCTTCTTTGGGGCTATTGTAAATGGTATTGATTTGGTAATTTCCTCTTGGAAGCTCTCTTTGTTGGTATAGAGGAATCCAACTGATTTTTGTATGCTTATCTTGTATCCTGAAATTTTGCT
>NW_004444100.1:5460333-5530246 GCF_000243295.1 Trichechus manatus latirostris | reverse complement strand
TGATGTTATTGATTTTCTAACCGGCGGACTCCCTTTGGTATGTCTTGTAATTTTGGTTTGGTTTTTGCAAATTCCCTAAACTTCTGTTTATCTGGAAATTCCCTAATTTCACCATCATATTTGAGAGGCAGTTTTGCTGGGTATATGACTCTTGGCTGGTAATTTTTTTCCTTCAAACTTTATACATTTCATTCCATTGCCTTTTTGCCTGCATGGTTTCTGCTGAGTAGTCCGAGCTTAGTCTCATTGACTCTCCTTTGTAGGTGACTTTTCATTTATCCCCAGCCGCTCTTAAAATTGTCTCTTTATCTTTGGTTTTGGCAAGTTTGATTATAATATGTCTTTATGACTTTCTTTTGGGATCTACCTTAAGTGCAGTTCGATGAGCATCTTGGATAGATGTCTTCTTATCTTTCACGATATCAGGGAAGTTTTCTGCTAACTAATCTTCGATAATTCTCTCTGTATTTTCTGTTATCCACCCCCGCATTTTGGTACTCCAATCACTCATAGGTTATTCGTCTTGATAGAGTCCCACATAATTCTTAGAGAGTCTTTAATTTTTTAAATTCTTTTTTCTGATTTTTCCTCAAATAAGTTGGTGTCAAGTGCTTTATCTTCAGTCTCACTAATTGTGACTTCCATTGCCTCAATTCTGCTCCTATGCCTTTCTATTGAGTTGTCTAATTCTGAAATTTATGTTAATCTTCTGGATTTCTGATTGCTGTCTCTCTATGGATTCTTACAGCCTATTAAGTTTGTCATTATGCTCTTGAATCACCTTCTTAAGTTCCTCTATTGCTTTGTCTGTGTGTTCCTTAATTTGTTCTGCATTTTGTCTGATCTCCTTCCTGTTCTCTTAAAGAGTTCTGTATATTAATCTTTTGTATTCTACCTCCGGTAATTCCAAGAAATTCTCTTCCTCCAGAAAATTCTTGATTCTTTATTTTGGGGGCTTGCTGAAGCCATCATGGTCTGCCCCTTTATGTGATTTGATATTGACTGTTGTCTCGGAGCCATCAATAAGTTATTATATTTATTCATTTTATGTTTGCCTGCTGCGTCCTAGCTTCTTGTTTTGTTTTGTTTTGATGTGCCCAAATAGGCTGCTTGTGTGAGGTAGTTTGATTATTGATGCCTTTGAAACTCTAACGTCCTGTTACCAGGTGGTTAGATCTGTTACTAGGTATGTGAGCCCGGGAGTCTGTTTACTTTTCTTGTATGAATTCAGCTCAGGTATCCAGGTAGTTGGTTACCAAGTGTGTGGTGCAGGATCTCACCTACAGTCCTTGACAGGCATGGGTGATTGGCGTAGGCACAGGTGTCTGGCAGCAGTAGGGGTCACGTGCTGAGCAAGGCAGAGGGCTGATGGCTGCCCCTGAGTGTCTGGAAGGAAAACGTGTTCCTGTTCCCTAGAGCACGTAGGTGGGTGGGTTTTGCAGCTGGACTATGAGCACCCAGTGCTGTTGGCTGTAACGACTGAGGGGCACCATTTATTCTTGGACACCTGTTGCGGGTGGCTAGGTGGCGTAGGTGGAGCCACCAGTCCCCAGGCCCCTCATGTGGGTACGTAAGGACCCTGCTTAATGGGCAGAGCAGTGTCAAATGTCACGAACCTACCACTTCACCATATAGTTGAAACCACTGAAGTTAGACTTTATGTATATGCCCTGTTGTACTGTGGTAATGAGGGCCTACGCTTTTGAAATGGGCCCACACAGGTCTATGCAGAGGTGAAAGGCATTCAAAGTTCATGGACCCCTTATGCCTGTGCCTAGGCAAAGGAGCTGTGCCTACTCTGAGTTCCTGGATTAGGGGAGTTGGCAGATTATTTTTGCCGTTTATTAACTTTTTCCCTCTCCAATGCCGAGATAATGGCTCAGGGTGCATGATGGGTCCTGCTTCCAGCCCAGGGGACCCGGCAATCGCTGAAGCCGGCCCGGGACCCAGTGCAGAGCGGGGGAGGGGGGAGGTAAATGAGAGAGAGGTTTTTCCCAAAGGTGGTGTTTTTTGATCCACACAGTAGGCCAGATGCAAGTACTTATCTTTCGCTGATTCAGCGCTGCTCTTCACTGGTTCTGGATGTCAGAGTAAACTCTCTGCCGCTGGGTCTCTTTCGATGTGGAAAACACCTCCCAAGCGCCACTGCTTGCCTTACTGCGCAAGCGAGCTGATCCGGCCTAAACAGTGCCAGCTCCGGCAGGGTCAAGTCTGGCAATTCCTCGCTGCTTCCAAACTGTCTCTCCCTCCCCCTGCCACTCATTCTGATTCCTCAACTTTGCCTTTGATGTTCAGGGCTCCTAGATTGTCATATATAATCGATTCACTTGTTTTTTCAGGTCTTTGTTGTAAGAGGGACCACGGGAAGGGTCTGACTACCATCTTGGCCCTGTCTCCCAAAATACTATATACTTTATAAGGATGACCATAAATGTATGAATAGTAAATGGAAGGTCATACATTAAATACATAGGAGTGGGTGCTTGAGGGATAAGGGAGAAGCATAGATTGTAAATGAAGGGAAGAGCAAAACAATTAAAAAGATGACGTTCTCACCTGGTGATGATCTCATGCCCTGAACTCAGAAATAGAATCAACTCTATGCTGTGCACGTGAAACTAAACATTTTTTAAAAATGAGTTAGGCATTCAGCTCAATGTGGAAAAATAACAGAAACAACTGTAAGAAAGTATAAGTGAAAGAAAAATTAAAAATGGGTATAGAGAATCTGAAAGAAATATAAATAAAATATAAAACTAAAAATTAATTCTTTGAAAATATAAATAAAAAAACTGGCAAAACTGAATAGGATAAAAAAAAGCAGGGTCAAATAAAAAATTCCAAAAAATTAGTAAAACAGGAGACATAACTGTAAGAGTTAAATTTTTTATAATAGAATGACTACTATATACACATGCATTTGAACACTTGGGTAAAACAGACAGTTTTCTAGGGAAAAATATATGTTTTTATAAAATTAAACATCAAGAAATAAAAATCCTACATAAACCAGTAACTACTTAAAAATTAAAACAGTAGCAAAAATTTTCTCCCTCCCTAAAAAGATCTAGATCAGAGGATTTATAGGTAGTTCTATTATACTTTCAAAGGAACAAAAATCTCCACCCAAAACAAACTATTCCAGAGAAAAGAAAAATAGAAGGGAAGCTACCCATTTATTTTATGATGATAGAGTAACCCTAATACCAAAGCAGGAAAAAAATAATGATAACATTAGAGAATAAATTATAGAACAATTTTATTTTTTAAACATATGAAATATCTTAAATAAAATATTAAAAAATTGAATCTAGCAATATCTTAAGAAATAATAATATATCACATGTAAAAAGGGTTTATCTCAGGAACACAATAATGTTTCAACACTACAAAAAACAAAAAAAGTAAGAGAGACAAAAATTGTCTTTTGTTATGATAATTATGCTTCTTCAAAATGTATTCTAAGGAAACAGTAGATAATTCAAAACCTTTATTCACAGCAATGTTCATAGCATTATATACAGCTGTAAGAACTGGAACTAACCTAAATATTCAGCTATACCTCTGGTTAAGCAAATTATGGTACAACCAGTCAATTGAATACTATACAGCCATATAATGTTTACAAGGAATTATGTGGAAAATGCTGTGGTAAATAGATCTTTCACACTTTCAGATTCAGAACTTACACCTCACTGAGGCCTTGATCACCCTGTTTAATCTTAAACCTTCCCCTATCTCCCAAACACATTCCTGCTGCTCCCAGTCTGCCTTACCCAACTCTACTTTTTCTTTTTTCTGTAAAACTTACCACTTTCTAACAAACTGTATGATTTACATGCTTATGTTTAACATAATGTCTTGTCTTCTCCTATTATAGTATGATCTCAACAAGGAGAAGATCTTTGTTTTGTTTGCTGATGTAGTTCAAGTATCTGGAACATTGCCTAGCAAATTTATATATTTCAAATAAATGAACTAATATATTTCAAATGAATGAATGAATTTAACACTAGTGATTTTCATTATTTGCAAGTGACCCCAAATTTTATGACATGCAAAAATATGTCATTATGTTGAGGCATGAATTTGATTCACAGGCAGTATGAATCAAATGTGTAGGAGGTGCCTGGCATCTGTATCTCAGCATGGCATTGTTGTTCTCTGCATATTTATGGAAGAAACTATATGCTATACAATAGCATGCCACTCTGTGATAAAAAGGAACAAACTACTGATACAGGCAACATATGGATGAGTCTCAAACACATTATGCTGAATGAAAGAAGCCAGACAGAAAAAGTATATATTGCAAGATTCCTTTTATATAAAGTTCTAGAAAATGCACACAATGACAGCAAATACATCAGTGTCTGCCTGGGATGAGAGTAGAGGAAGGGATAATTGTAACAGGGCATGAGAAAACTGTTGGAGGTGATGCAAATGTTCAACAATTTGATTTTGGTAGTGGTTTCATGGGAGTATATATCTTTCAAATCTCATCAAGGTGTTCACTTTACACAGGACTAGTTTATAGCACACAACTATACCTCAGTAAACTTGTAACAAAGAAAGGTAAAATGTATATATTCTCCAGTGGTATTGATGAATTTAACCATTATAAAAACATTCAATATGAATCATTGATCAATTTCCAAAGTTCTTCAACAATGTTAAATGGAAAAACATCAGGATAAAAATCATACACACATCATGCTTAGAACTACGTAACCATAAATACGAAAAAAGATTAGTAGAAAATGCTAACATTGTTTGGAATCCTATGATGACAGCCTTATGAATGCTTTATTTTCTTCTTATCAGAGTTTTTCAAATTTCCTCTAATTAGAACACATTACTTTTACAATAGAAAAAAAATTAATATATTTAATTACTTTTTTACTCAAGCATCATTTCTGACCCATCTTTTCATACTTCCATAAGATTAATCTTCCTAAAATATTGCTTTCATTTCTCTACAGTGGCTTCCAATTTCCAGTTGTATTCTGGCATACACAAGCCCTATCATAATCGGTTTCTATTAGATTTGTAACATCTTCAGTTTAGCAGTAAAAAAAATCTGTATACTACAAATTGCAAGTTTACTTTTAAAAATATCCAGATACATAAATATCAGATTATCTACCAGCAAGGAGTTGCAAGCCAGTATTATGTTTCAATATTTTTTAAATAACAATTTATAACAGTGTTGTCTTTGTTCTAACTTTCGTTTTTATTTTACTCACAGTATTTTTTAAGGTAAGAAATTTTGGCAGCTATATTTTTAAAGATGTGCATTATATATCTAAATATACTTTAAACAATATTTAGATTCAAAATGCCTTGTAAATAAGGAAAAAGACATGTTTGAAGGCTGAAATTTCCACTTGCATATGTTGTTGTTTGCCGTCATGTCGGTTCCAACTCATAGCAACCCCGTGTACAACAGACGGAAATGCTGCCCATTCCTACACCATCCCCACAATCGTTGTTATGTCTGAGTCCACTGTTGCAGCCGCTGTGTCAGTCCATCTCGATGAAGGTCTTCCTCTTTTTCACTGACCCTCTACCTTACCAAGTGTCTTACTCATCCAGTGCTGCTATAACAGAAATACCACAAGTAGATGGCTTTAACAAACAGAAATTTATTCTCTCATAGTCTAGTGGGCTACAAATCCAAACTCAGGGTGTCAGCTCCAGGGGAAGGCTTTCTCTGTTGATTCTGGAGAAAGGTCCTTGTCATCAGTCTTCTGTTGGTCTGGGAGCATCTCAGTGCAGGAACGTCAGATCCAAAGGACATGCTCTGCTCCCGGCACTGCTTTCTTGGTGGTATGAGGTCCCCCTGTCTCTCTGCTTGCTTCTGTCTTTTATATCTCAAAAAATATTGGCTAAAGACACTATCTAATCTTGTAGATTTCATCAATATAACTGCCGCTAATCCATCTTATCATAGTGATATGATTTACAACACATAGAGAAATCACCTCAGATTACAAAATGATAGACAATTTTACAATACTCACAATCATGACCTAGTTAAGTTGACAGATATTTTGGGGGAACACAGTTCAATCCACGACACCAAGCATGGTGTCCTTCTCCAGGGATTGGTCCCTCCTGATAACACGTTCAAAGTACATGAGATGAAGTCTCGCCACCCTTGCTTCTAAGGAGCATTCTGGCTGTAATTCTTCCAAGACAGACTTGTTCATTCTAGCAGTCTGTGGTATATTCAATATTCCTCACCAACAACACAATTCAAAGACGTCAATTCTTCTATGGTGCTCCTTATTCATTGTCCAGCTTTCCCATCCATATGAAGTGACTGAAAACACCATGGCTTGGGTAAGGCACACCTTAGTCCTCAAAGTGACATCTTTGCTCCTTAACATTTTACAGAGACAGGTCTTTTGCAGTAGATTTGCCTAACACATTATGTCGTTTGATTTCTTGACTGCTGCTTCCACAGGCATTGACTGTATATCCAAGTAAGATGAAATCCTTGACAACTTCAATCTTTTCTCCATTCATCATGATGTTGTTTATTGGTCCAGTTGTGAGGATTTTTGTTTTCTTTATGTTGAGATGCAATCCATACTGAAGGCTGTAGTTTTTGTTCTTCATCAGTAAGTGCTTCAAGTTCTCTTCTCTTTCAGCAAGCAAGGTTGTGTCATCTGCGTAACTCAGGTTTGTTAATGAGTCTTCTTTCAATCCCAATGCCCGGTCTTCATATAGTCCAGCTTCTCAGATTATTTGCTCACCGTACAGATTGGATAAGTATAGTGAAAGGATACAACCCTGACACACACCTTTCCTGACTTTAAACCACACAGTATCCCCTTGTTCTGTTCAAATGACTAACTCTTGGTCTATGTACAGGTTCTGCATGAGTACAATTAAGTGTTCTGAAATTCCCATTCTTTGCAATGTCACTAATAATTTGTTATGATCCACGTAGTCGAATGCCTTTGCATAGTCAATAAAACACAAGTAAACATCTTCTGGTATTCTCTGCTTTCAGCCAAGATCCATCTGACTTTAGCAACGATATCCCTCATTCCCCGTCCTCTTCTGAATCAGCGCGAATTTCTGGCAGTTCCCTGTCAATGTACCGCTGCAACCGTTTTTAAATGATCTTCAGGAAAATTTTAATTGTGTGTGATATTAATGACATTGTTCCATGGTTTATGCATTCTTCTGGACCACCTTTCTTTGGAATGGGTACAAATATGGATATCTTCCAGTCAGTTGGCCAGGTAGCTGTCTTCCAAATTTCTTGGCATAAACCTCCAGTGCTGCATCCATTTGTTGAAACGGCTCAATCAGTATTCCATCGTTGATACCTGGAGCCTTGTTCTTTCCGATACTTTCAGTGCAGCTTGAACTTCTTCCTTCAGCACCATCAGTTCCTGATCATACGCTATCTCCTGAAATGTTTGAATACCAACCAATTCTTTTTGGTACAGGGGCTTTTTGTGTTCCTTCTATCTTCTTTTGATCCTTCCTGCGTCGTTCAGTATTTTCCCCTGTAGAATCCTGCAATATGGCAGTTCAAGGCTTGAATTTTTTCTTCAGTTCTTTCAGCTTGAGAACTGCTGAGTATGTTCTTCCCTTTTGGTTTTATATCTCCAGGTCTTTGCACATTTCATTATAATACCTTACTTTGTCTTTTTGAGCCACCCTTTGAAATCTTCTGTTCAGCTTGTTTACTACATCATTTCTTCCATTCACTTTAGCTACTTGAAGTTCAAAAGAAAGTTTCAGAGTCTCTTCTAACATACATTTTAGCATTTCCTTTCTGTCCTGTCTCTTTAGTGACCATTTGCTTTCTTCATGTATAACGTCCTTGATGTCATTCAACAACTCGTCTGGCCTTCGGTCATTAGTGTTCAATGCATCAAATCTATTCTTGAGATGGTCTCTAAATTCAGGTGGGATATACTCAAGGTCGTATTTTGGCTGTCATAGACTAGCTCTAATTTTCTCAGCTTCAGCTTGAACTTGCATATGAGCAGTTGATGGTCTGTTTTGCAGTTAGTCCCTGGCTTTGTTCTGACTGATGATATTGAGCTTCGCCATCGTCTCTTTCCACAGTTGATTTGATGCCTGTATATTCCATCTGTCAAGGTCCACATGTACAGTTGCCGTTTACGTTGTTGAAAAAAGGTATTTGCAATGAAGAAGTCATTGGTCTTGCAAAATTCTATCAGGCAATATCCAGCATCATTTCTATCACTAAGGCCATATTTTCCAACTACTGATCCTTCTCTTTGTTTCCAACTTTTGCATTCCAATCATCTGTAATTATCAATGCATCCTGATTGCATGTTCGATCAATTTCAGATTACAATTTCTTCATCTTTGGCCTTAGTGGTTGGTGTATAAATTTGAATAATAGCCATATTAATTGGTCTTCCTTGTAGATGTATGGATGTTATTTTATCACTGACAGCGTTGTACTCCAGGATAGATCTTAAAATGTTCTTTTTGATGATTAATGTGAAGTCATTCTTCTTCAATTTGTCATTCCCAGAATAGTAGACCATATGATTGTCTGATGAAAAATGGCCAATACCATTCCATTTCATCCCACTAAGGCCTATGTTATGGATCTTTATGTGTTCCATTTCATTTTTGACGACTTCCAATTTTCCTAGTTTCGTGCTTTGTATATTCCATGTTCTGATTACTAATGGATGTTTGCAGTTGTTTCTTCTCATTTTGAGTCATGCCACATCACCAAATGAAGGTCCTGAAAGTTTACTCCATCTGCATTATTAAGAATGACTCTACTTTAAGGAAGCAGCTCTTCCCCAGTGCCGTTCAACCTGAGGGGGCTTATCTTCTGGCACTATAACAGACAGTGTTCCACTGCTATTCCTAAGGTTTTCACCAGCTATTTTTTTCAGAAGTAGACTGCCAGGTCCTTCTTCCTACTCTGTCTTAGGCTGGAAGCTCTGCTAAAACCTATCCACCATGGGTGACCCTGCTGATTTTTTAAATATCGACATGCAAGCAATCACAGTATGACAAATTGACAGACAAGTGGCGGACTTGCATATAGAAGATATGAATACTATGACCTCTAGTGCAATGTGTATATAAGAAAGAGCTTTCAAATAGCCAAAGAAATTATTTCCTTTCAAATGCCACAAAACAATGCTGAGTGTTTTGAGTTTGGCTATCAGTGAAAATTCGCCTTCTTTACTTAAGCCATTAAATTATGAATTTTATCATTATGAAAAAAACTACTTAGAAATTCTTCTCACAAAAAGTCATTTTCTTGGACGTGATGTCCTATTACAGAAAATACTGGCCCAACAGTCTGTTTTGTTCTTATCGAAAATTCTTGTGTGAAGAGAATTTTTAATGTCATAACTAGTCAATGAATCAATTAAACCAACAGACAAGTGCTGATTTTATAAGAAGCTGTATCAGCTAGGGTTCAATCAGAAGAAGAAAACCACAATAAGTCATGTAGAATAAAGAATTGATCATAGAGATTAGACCCTACAAAATTGTGTGAACTGTTGCTTCTGCCTCTGGTGCTGGACCTTGTACTGGATTGAATAGTTTTCCCAATAATTCATGCCCCAGAACCTCAGAATGTGGTCTTCTTTGGAAACAGGGTCTCTGCAGATATATTTAGTTAAAATGAGGTCATACTGGATTAGGGCAGGCCCTAATCCGATGAATGTGGCCTTATAAGAAGAGAAAACAGACACACATGGACATACACAAGGAGAATTCCATGTAACCACAGAGGCAGAGATTGGAGTGATTGTCTACGAGCCAATGAATGCCAAGAATTGCGGGCAACCACCAGAAGCTAGGAAGAGACAGGAAAGAGCCTCCCCTAGATCCTTCAGAGAGAGCGTGGCCTTGCCCCCTGTCAATACCTTGATTTTAGACTTCTAACCTCTAGAGTTGTGAAAGAATAAATTTCTGTTGTTTTAAGTCACCCAGTTTATGGTAATTTGTTGCAGCAGTACTAAGAAAGTTATACAGGCCTGAAGTGAACAGGGCCAGTGGTACAGAAGAAAATATGGGGGTGAGCAGAAGAGAGCAAAAACAACCTGGAACCAGTGAGGACAAAAAGGAACTGACAAAGACAAACTGGAATCTGTATTTCTCTCACCAGCTCCAACATTGATGTGTGAGCCACATGTAGACTAAGACCCATCCTTCACCACCAAAAACAGGATTCAGAGACGCTAAAGAAGGATAGGGAAGAGAAGAGAGAGTTTGTTGAAGGGGAAAGCTGGCCTGGCTGCTGCCTCATGCCAATCAAGTAAACTGGTAGATCAACCAAATAAGTTGGCGGATCATGTAACAGCATCTGGCCCTACACTGACATCTAGCTACTCCTTCATTTCCACCTTCCAAATCTCAGGCAAATTTCTCTTGTGGTTAACCCTACCTGTGATGGGACTATACCTGGGAAAAGAATTCTGGAAAACGTAGTTCCACCATAGCTAGGTTGACACAGTCCAAGCCACCACAGAAACAAATTCATTAGCCCCGTTTTTCTTCACTTGTGTCTCATATTCTATACACTTTCCCTTCCTGCACTAGCTGTGGGTCCCCACATTTGATCTACAAACCTCTCCGTTCTCATCGCCGAGTCATTGCACATATTTTGGAATACTCTTCAGGTGCCTGTGAAATATCTTGGTAAAGATGTTTGACAGAGTTCAATATTGGAGTCTGAAGCTAGAAAAAAAGAATTCATTGGAGTAAAGATTTTAGAATTATCAGCGTAGATGACATCATCTTCTGTGGACATAGATAATGAACTCACCCAGGAAGAGCTTGAGCCCAAGGGAAGAACAATGATGAAACCTTCAGGAATACAAACAGGAGAGGCGAAATATTTCTGTATGTAGAATAATCCAGTATATCCGGATCTGGGAGCTCGGTAAGTTTTAATGAACTTGTTCTAACATTTAAGTCTCATGACACTTCTGTGAGGTTGTTAGCTGCCATCAAGTTGACTCTGATTCATGGAGACCTTATGCCCAACAGAACAAAATGTTGTCCAGACCTGCATTATCCTCACGATCACCGACATGTTCATCATTGCGGCTGTTGTGCCAATCCATCTCACCAAAGGTCTCCCACACCCTCATTGGGCTTCTACTTCATCAAACATGATGTCCTCCTCTAGCAATTGGTCCCTCCTGGTGATGTGTCCAAAGCAAGCAAGTGGAACAATGTTCTGTTGTGATCCATAAGGTTTTCATTGGCTAATTTTTAGAAGTAGATCACCAGGCCTTTTTTCCTAGTCTATCTTAGTCTGGAAGTTCCACTGAAATCTGTCCACCATGGGTGACCCTGCTGGTATTTGAAATACTGTGGCATAGCTTCCAGCATCATAGCAACACACAAGACACCACAATATAACAAACTGACAGACAGGTGATGGCTTTGAGAGGTAGACAAGAACTATACCCCTCATTCTACAGACATGTCTCCATGAAATTAAGTAGCCTGTAATCCCTGAAACCTTTATTTGGTTCTGTCCCCAGAAATTTTAAAAAGACAGAAAAGCCATACTGGAGAGGAAAGATAAGACCAGCTGGCTGAGTGAGCGCCCAACTTACTCTTCTTTTTTCCTTCATTTCTTTATCTTTCAAAATGATAGATTCAAGAACCCCTAGCACATAAAACCAAGTTTCTCAGAATTTAGAGGGTATCACTCTTGGCCCCTAATTTCCTCAAACACAACACCTGCAGCTAGGTCTGGTTTGGGAAACCAACCACACAGATACTGAAAGAGACTGAAGATCCCGGTCAAAGAATCCTAAGGCAAAACCTTAACAAAAAACTATCTGACATGGAATATAAGCTCCCAGAAGGCAAGGAACCTTCTGAACACTTTATGTTGAGCAGTACCTAAGTACTCTGGTGGATGAAAAAAAGAAGACCCAGGTCAAGTAGAAAGTTGATGCCATCTTTCAAGGCAATTGCTTGTTTATTCCTCACAAGGCCATCAAATCAATTGCTGTAACATCACATCCAGGAAAACAAGCTCAAGCTTTCCTACTTTCTGTTCGCTTGGATCACTCTATCTTCATCAGCAAATGTGTATCATGCCAGTGTCTCTTCTGACCCTTTTGGTTGGATGGAACAAGGACCCACTTCAATCACCTCATGAAATAAAAGGGTTATTATAAAAATGCACACAGATTGGTCAGGAAGTTGTCACAATAATTCTCCATCTTTCTCAGGGACCTCAGTCTCACTCAGTCATGAAGAGCATCTAAGATTCCCTGTATATGTGCTCCCTCTCTTTACCACCAAGCAGCTTTCTCATGCAACTCTGTATCTTTTCTTCTCTGTTGTCACTTTCACACGCCTTTGGAGCCCTGGTGGCACAGTGGTTAAGTGATATGGCTGCTAACTAGAAGGTCAGCGTTGAAATCTACCAGCTGCTCCTTGGAAACCCTATGAGGCAGTTCTATTCTGTCCTCTAGGGTCACTGTGGCTCAGAATTGACTCAACAGCAACGGGTTTGGTTTTTTGAGTTTTGACTTGCCACAGCCACTAGTTAACTCATGCTTCCCTTTCCTTTTCAGCTTCACTGCTAGCTGAAAATTATTTTTCTGTTATCTTAATTTCAGATTCTTAAGAGAAAGGATACATGATTCAACTCCTCTTTGTAAACAAAGATACAGGTCATACACTACTGGCCAACCTATGCAATGGCTACCCTTGGATCACATGCCTACTCCTGGGGTCCAGCGTGGCCCAGGAAGCTGACTAGAGCACCAGCAAAATGGGAAAGAATCATATGCTTTCAAACATAGTTTGTATGTTTTTGAGCCAGGCACTTTCCTATAGATGGGGGCATGGGCACGAAAGTTCAGAGCAGTCCTTGGAAGTTTAATCAGTCCAGGAATGTTAGTAACAGCTTGCCAAAAAGAAATGGAAGTGATCTCATTATGATGAATTTCTTAACATTGAATTCGTCTGACATTCACAATATCAAATTAAGTCTAGTATAATATCAGTGAGATCAAAAGAGTCAATATCTGTGAAAGTACATTAAAAAATACTTATCACTATACAGTGTGAGAGCTGTTCTATCAGGAACCCAGAGCTTTCATTCATTCTGTTAATTAATGGTGCCTACTATGTGCTAGGCACTGCACTACTTGCTAGGGAAATGTAGCCATCACCGTTCATATTCCAATTACACCGATGTTGTGAATGTACACATCTTTTTAAAGCAATTAAAGTATTATTTCTTTTTAAATGAAATTTGAATGGCTAATCACAGTTACTTATCAGCTCCTAAAACTTAAATAGCAGACGTGGCCAGTCCTTGAGTGAGCCCTCTAAAGAAAGTACAACGTGCTACAGGAAGTATATTGCTCATTCAGTGGAGTGCCTTACATTGCTCGGCATCGGTGCTGAACGAATGCTCCAGGACAACATCAGAAAACCCTGCTGCTGACAGCACCATATTTCAAAGGTACTTTAAAACCAAATTCTTAATCCCCTCCTGGCTCCCAGATACTTCATGGCTCATACATTAGAAGCAAGAGTGTAAATATGTTAACCAAATCCAAATCCTTTCGTGTCTACCTTCCAGATTCTTCCTAGAGTATTAATGTTGAGTTTTAACTTTTTTTTTAAACTTTATACCCACCCCACTCTCCAAACACTGTGTAGCTTTGCTGGATAATACTGAACAGCTGCAATGTGCTACCCAGTGGGATTGCTGAGATTTTTGGCAATTGCTAAAATGACTCTATGTAAATACTTATTCACACATGTGGAGATAGAAAAATTGTTTAAGAACCAAGGGACCCATTGGAATGAAAGATGCCAGCTAAGTGCTAAACATTATTATTTCATCTGTAAGAGGAATCAGGCAGAGAAAAATAATTTCTGGTAGGGCTGAAAATGCCTCAGAAGTATTATGTTAATTATTATCATGAAAGTTCATCAGGAGCCTCCAAGCTCAGCAAACTTGACCAGAAATCTATTTCTCTTCTGACAATCTTTCACCCTGAACTAGCACTCTTGCTTCTAATTACTTCAATTAAAAGTGCTTCATAATGAAATGTTGTCATTTCTCTTCCTCAGACCTTAAAACTATAGGGATAATTGTCAAATTGTTTTCTCACACTCCCAAATGTGATTTTCTTCCTAGTACAGTGAGCTGTTTCATCTCTTCTTCTACTCTAAGGACTAAGAAAATGGTCTTTCTGAATCACTAAGAAAAGGTTTAACTATTTGTATGTTTGTTCATTAATAGTATGAGAAGCTGAGCAGAAACAGTTAACACACAAGTTCTCCTTCTGCTTTGAGTTCTATTATTGCCAGGGGCTGTCAAAGACACACAGACTCATGTATCCGGCATAAGTCATCAAGATGCAGAAATCAGGTTATCAATAGGCCCAGTCTCCCTGTTCTCTGAGATGGTCTACTTCACTGTTTCAATCACATCCGTAATGTGAGTTAACGTTCAGCAGCAAGAAAACATTTGTTCTCTAGCAGAGAGGCTCCAATAACTGAATTGTGCCTCAGATTCCTCGCAGAGGATGTGGAATAGCAGGTAATGACAAGCACTGACTGTGGAGAAGTTGACTTGGTCAATTACCCTCTGCTGAATTGAAGTCTAGATGATGCATTTCACAAACATAGATTGCTTGGGAGTGATAGGAAAAGAGACATGCTTGCACTTGCCAACTTAATAGGACATAGTTCTCATTTGAGCAAATTAGGATTTCACCCTATTTTCAATCATTTTCTCCTATTAAAACAATAACACAAGTCTTTACTGGCCATTTAGGCTCATTTACAAAACAATTCTCCCCTTTGGAGCTATATATCCCTATTTCTCCCCTCTTTCCATATTCAAACAACTCTACTCAATGTAAAATCTCCTGTCCATGGGTCATATGAAATAAATCATTGTAGACTGTAATGATAGGGTCACCCACAGTCAGAACATTAATTACCTGTAGATTATCAAAAATACTTAGTGTTAACCTCAGATATTTGATAGCTAAAGTTTGTCTCAAGGACTTCGGACACATTGTCAGGCGGGACCATCCCTGAAGAAGGACATCATGCTTAGTAAAGTAGAGGGTCAGCAAAAGAGAAGAAGACCCTCAACGAGATGGATTGACAGAGGGGCTGCAACGATGGGCTCAAACATAGCAACGACTGTGAGGACGGAGCCGGACAGGGCAGTGTTTCGGTTTGTTGTACATAGGATCGCTATGAGTCGGAAACAACTTGATGGCATCTCACAATAACAACAAAGTTTTTTAAATTTTCCCCTCAGTTTGCTTGTAATCTCGCTGAACTTTGTATGTTACACAGAAATTAGCTTTGAATAACAAGTTCACAACAGTCAGAAAAACATAGCAAACCATATCCACAGAGAGTTTCAAATTACCTTATTTTTATGCTGGGCTTTGAGAGGAAATGTGGTGCAATGAAAAAACCATGGACTTCAGAGTCAGACCAGGGTGAGTTCAAATTCCTGCGTGGCTTTATACTGTTATTTAACCTCTTTGTTCTTTATCTTTCTCACTCGTAAACAGGTCTCTCCTCACTGGGATGTTATAAGAATTAAATGCCCACAAGATAAAGTGCTCTACAAAAAAAAAAAAAAAAGCCAAACCCGTTGCCGTCGAGTCCATTCCTGGACTCCTAGAGACCCTACAGGACAGAGTAGAACTGTCCCATAGAGTTTCCAAGGAGCACCTGGTGGATTCGAACCGCCGACCTTTGGTTAGCAGCCATAGCACTTAACCACTACACCACCAGGTTTCCAAAGTGCTCTACAGGTAATAGATACTCAATAAATATGGCTTGTTTTGGACAAGGTAATAAAATTCTGCATAGGAGGTTGGTAAAATTATTTTACAGGGAAAATGTGTCTTCAGCACTCCCAATCTTACATTTCTGTATGGTTTTCCCCTTTTTTAGTACTAACCTCATCTTAAATTTGCAGACTCCCAGTGATTTCATGGTGTCCCATTCCTTTTATTAAAATTTATCCAACAGACTGAAGTATTAGAGACTTAAGGTGGTGCCTTTCCCAGAAGTATTTGCATTTTTATAGGAAGATATTTAAAAGATAATCAAACCCAGACGGAAAAATTACAAATGGTAAAGGCCAAGTAGAGGGAAAGTACCTGCAGGCCTTTCCATCCTCTCTGACAATACTCCACACTGACACCTGTGCAACCAAAGCCATTCCCCTCTTTCTTGCAACCTGAAGCCAGAATTTGATGGAGCGGGAATGTGCCCAGCTGCAGGCAGTGAGTAACCATTTATCTAAACCAGTCATGCCAATACTCTTCCCATTTGCCAACTAGTAAGTTAAAAGAATAGCCACGTAACTCAGTTTTGGCCAATGAGACATAAGGGGATGTCTCCTAGTGGTTTCTGGGGAAAGTTCCTTCCCTAGAGAAGATTTTTATGCAATTGGCTCATGTAATTGTAGGGGCTGGCACATCCAAAATCCATAGGTCAGGCAACATGCTGGAAGCTCTCGCAATCTTGTGTCCAAAATCCATAGGTCAGGCAGTGGGAAACATCCAGCAGGAGTGTATGTTAAAGTCTTGAGGCAGAATCCTTCTCCTCTTCGCAAAACCTCAGTTTTTGCTCTTAAGGCCTTCAACTGATTAGGTAAGGCCCACCCTTACCTAAGGAGGGTAATTGATATAAATGTTGTTGTTGTTGTTAGGTGCTGATGAGTCCATTTCTATTCACAGAAGCCACACATGATAGAGTAGAACAGCGCCCATAGGGTGTCCTAGGCTGTAATCTTTATGAGAGCAGATCTCCAGGTCTTTATCCTGCAGAGCTGCTGGGTAGGTTAGAACCACCAACCTGTCAGTTAGCAGCTGAAAGCTTAACTGTCTCACCACCAAGGATCCTGAAATAAATGTTAGTTACATGAAAATAACTTCATAGCAACATCTAGACTAGTGTTTGACCAAACAACTGGACACCATAGTCTAGCCATGTTTACCCATAAAATTAACCATCATCATGTGTAAAATTTTGGCAGCCATTTTGGCACCATTAGGGTGGCATTACTAATATAGAGACAATGGGAAAAAGTGGGAGCCTTAGTAAAAAAAAAAAAAACCATATATAATACATATATATATATGTGCATGCTTTTAGTCAAATACTCTGTTATTTGCAGCCAAACATATCCTACTTTATTGACACTTAACATTTTTACTATCCTAAAGAGGTCAGGACAAATCACCAAGACAGAAACAAAGTCTAAAGGATCAAGAGCTAAAATAGCACTTTTAACCATTCCAGGATGAGGGAAGCCCAGAGTATAAACCCTGGATCTAACAGGATGCTTCCCTGCCTTTAAGGTAGAGCCAAATAGATCTCAATTCCTAAACACTTGACTGCAAAAGTTCTAAGGTGGGAGCCTTATGTGTCTCACTTATATCTTTTGCACCTGGCACATAGTAGGCAACCAGTAGACATTTGTTGACTGAGTGCATGAACATGGTGGAGTAATTCATCTAACTTTGTTGTAGCTTTCTGATGCTTTGTATTGTGGGGACCTACAGCTTCTGCACTCTAATTGGATTTAGAAATGAAGCCAGAAAATTTGAATGATTTTCTACACTCCATGTTGCTGTGGTAAATGGCTCTATGCTACAGACCCACAACGTAAATGCTTAGCCTCCTGGGTGCCCCAAACAAAGCTGTGATTTTCTTCTGATTCTGTTTTTAAAAAGCCTAAGACCATCGGTATGTTTGTGTTTCTTTTGGTTGACGGTAGGTTTTGATGTTGTTGCCAGTTCCCTTCTCATACTGTCAAATTATGTTTTATGTTCCCTTATTCTTTCAACCATCTCAAGGGGGAAAATGCTAATTACCACAGGCTTAATAGCAGTTCTGAACTGCACCAGAACACCAGGGTCTCACAAATATCTGTCACCGTAGAAGTTTTCAATTACCATAATTCCATTCGTAATTAAAATTACCATAATTGCCCTCCATTAATGCAACTTTCTTAAAGCTGAAACATCAAAGAAGCTGGCATTAGCTTAGCTGACTACTTGCAAAAAATAAACAGCATCTGTCCATTTTGCAAATGGGACAATGTTAGCCTGAAAAAATATATGCATCAGTTCTCCAAGTTCATAGACCTATCATATTATATTATGACTATTCTGTCCACATTTGTAAAACTGAACACCATCTATGTCTTCCTACCTCTTCCATCCTTGATGAAGGGGAAGAACTGGTATCCTGATTGTTTCAGCATTTACCATAGCAAGAAAACTCAGCCCATCAGCTCCTTAACTAACTTTGCTCTTAAAAGTCTGCTTGGATAAAAAGGAGTTTTACCACCTTATAATCATCTATTTTCACAGTTAATGATCATCATTTTCCTAGGTAAGTAAGGCTTGTTTTTCTCAGTTATTGGTGTGGGACAAGACGACTTCTGAGAGTTAGCTGGACTGAGTGTCAACGCTGAGACATCACTGAACTGCCCCTGGCATTTTACCAGGAAGCTATAATTTCGTCATTGGAAACACAGGCAATTTTTCCTACTTAAATTCTGAGAAGAAACTGCCAGAGGAGAGCAGGCAGAACAAAAGGCCACTTCATGACTTGGACTATTAGAGAGTCCCGTTTCAAGAAAGCAGGTACACAGTCCTTTAAACCAACAAGTGAAGCATGTAAGCGCTCTCCAGTAAATTTACGTAAGTCAATTCATTAAATGATATATTTCAAAAATGTCTAAACAGAGCCTTGTAATAATAGATAAGGTTGAATGTCTCAGCAAATGATCAAAGTAATTGATGATACTCAGCCCTATGGAGTCTGTCTGTGGTATCTGGCAGCTTCTTGTTTTTCGTTAGCTGCAGTCAAGTCAGCCCTCGACTCATGGCAACCCCATGCACAACAGAACAAAACACTGCCTGTTCCTGCACCATCCTGTGATCAGTTAGGGATTGGACTATTATAATCTATGGAGTTTTCATTGGTTGATTTTCAGAAGTAGATAGCCAGGCCTTTCTTCCTAATCTATCTTAGTCTTAAAGCTCCACTGAAACCTGTTCAGCATCATTGTTGTTGTTAGGTACTGTCAAGTCAGTTCCAACTCATAGCAACCCTATTTACAACAGAATGCAATGCTGCTCAGTCCTGCATCATCTTCACAATCATTTTTAAGTTTGAGCCCATTGTTGCAGCCACTGTGTCAATCCATCTTGTTGAAGGTCTTTCTCTTTTTTGCTGACCTTCTACTTTACCAAACATGATGTCCTTCTCCAGGGACTGGTCCCTCCTGATAACCTGTCCAAAGTATGTGAAACAAAGTTTCACTATTTTTGCTTCTAAGGAGCATTCTGGCTGTACTTCTTCCAAGACAGATTTGTTTGTTCTTCTGGAAGTTTGTGGTATATACAATATTCTTTGCCAGCACCATAATTTAATGGCATTAGTTCTTCTTTGGTCTTCCTTATCGTCATGGATTGAATTATGTCCCCCAAAAATATGTGTATCAGTTTGGCCAGGCCATGATTCCCAGTACTGTGTGTTTGTCCACCATTTTGTCATCTGATGTGATTTTCTTATATGTTGTAAATCCTATCACAATGATGTTAATGAGATGGATTAGTGACAGTTATGTTGACGAGATCTACAAGATTAGATTGTATTAAGCCAATCTCTTTTGAGATATAAAACAGAGAAGCAAGCAGAGAGACACAGGGACCTCATACCACCAAGAAAGCAGGGTCAGGAGCAGAGTGCATCCTCTGGACCCAAGCAGAGAAGCTCCTAGACAATGGGAAGATTGATGACGAGGACCTTCCTCCAGAGCCAACAGAGAAAGCCTTCCCCTGGAGCTGGAGCCCTGAAATTGGACTTCTAGCCTACTAGAAAGTGAGAGAATAAATTTCTGTTTGTTAAAGCCATCCACTTGTGGTGTTTCTGTTATAGCAACAATAGATGACTAAGGCACTTATTCACTGTCCATCTTTCACATACATATGACGTGATTGAAAATACCATGGCTTGGGTCAGGTGCACCTTAGTCCTCAAAGTGACATCTTTGTTTTTTTTAACACTTTAAAGGGGTGTTTTGCAGCGTATTTGCCCCGTTTGACTTCTTGACTGCTGTTTCTATGGGCATTGATTGTAGATCTAAGTAAAATGAAATCCTTAACAACTTCAATATTTTCTCCATTTATCATGATACTGTTTATCAGTCCAGTTGTGAGGATTTTTGTTTTCTTTTTGTTGAGGCGTAATCCATACAGCATCATAGTAACACCCAAATCCTCCAGTGCCAGATGGTGGCTGTGTTGAGGTGCATTGTCCAGGATCAAACCTGGTCTCTGGCATTGAAAGTGAGATTTCTACCACTAAACCACCAATGTCTCAGTTTAGTCATCTACTAAAGAGCCACAGAAGCTTTGAAGGTTGAAAATTTTTCATATCCAACCATCAGAGGCACCTTTGGGATTTAGCTCAAGGCTGCACCAATGTAAGCCTTTTTGTTGAAGTACGAAACATTGGATAATCCAACCTGGTGGTACTAGACTGTGAAGGGTACAGAAAGAGAGAGTTCACCTAATTACCCACATCTAGTCCACAAAGGACCCAGCAGGTGAAATCACAGGGTTACAGCTATACTCTGGGAGCTTCTCTCATTTCCTGTCCTCCTACATATTTTGGTATATATTTAGATTATTGTTGCATTTACTCAAAGTTGACTGAAAAATAAACTCCATTGGTATCTAAGATTTTATGATTCCAGATAGATTTCTATGAACAAGAAGTAGTCTCAGGACAGCTGTGTCTGGGCTGAGACCACTAGGATAGTGTATGGCAAATGGAAGATGTTCAATGAATATTTGTTGAATAAATGAATGGCATGAATAAATAAATTACCAATGCTTTTAACAATGTGGAGATGTCTATTATATTAGATCATTCTGACTACCACATCAAGAGTAGAAGAGGAAGAGTCAGAAACAGGAGGAGGCTATGGAATGTGTGGCTAACTGCCTCCATGAACAATTGATTCCTTTGCCATGAGACCAGAAGAACTGGATGGTGCCCAGCTACCATTACTGAACATTTTGATCAAAGATTCTATAGAAGAATCTTCGATCAAATGGGGTAAATGCAGAACAGAATTTCAAATTCTCATGGATTCCAGACTTTCTGGAGCCATGAAGGCTAGATGAACCCCTGAAACTATTACCCTAAGATAATCTTTAAACTATAGACCAAATGTATCATTTGAAGTCTTCCTCAAACCAAACAATAGTTTAGCATAACTAGTAAAGATTGTCTGCCTTGAGCATTGTGCTTCTTCAAGATCTATCTAAATGGGATCAAACTGACAACAGCAACTTGAAAAGATAAATAGGAAATTTAGCGGGCAGTGAGTTTACGTTAATGGAGGAGAAACAACTCAGAAAAGTACGGTGAGAATGGTTGCACAGCTTGAAGAATGTAATCAATGTCACTGAATTGTACATGTAGAAACTGTTGAATTGGTGTATTTTTTGCTGTGCATATTCTCAACAGCAACAATAAAATAAGTAAAATTTTTAAAAAAGAATACAATCTATAAATGGTCAAGAATTCAAACAAGTAAAGGTCTGTGAGGAATCAATATTTTAGAAGACATTTGTGTAACTAATGACAATACTTTGAACACCAGAGTCCAAAATACATCTGAAAATGTACTTAGCTTCTTTATATTTGTATATTTCTACAAAAGCTAAGAGGACTTGAAGCACTTATTGATGAAGATCAAAGACTACAGCCTTCAGTATGGATTGCAGCTCAACATAAAGAAAACAAAAATTCTCACAACTGGACCGATAAGCAATATCACGATAAACAGAGAAAATATTGAAGTTGTCAAAGATTTCATTTTACTTGGATCCACAATCAATGCCCTGGAAGCAGCAGTCACGAAAGCAAACAACGTATTGCATTGGGTAAATGTGCTGTTAAAAAGCAAAGATGTCACTTTGAGGACTAAGGTGTGCCTGACCCAAGCCAAGGTATTTTCAATCACCTCATATGCATGCAAAAGCTGGACAATGAATAAGGAGGACTGAAGAATAAATGACACCTTTGAATTAAGGTGTGGGCAAAGAACATTGAATATATCATGGACTGCCAGAAGAACAAACAAATCGGTCTTCAAAGAAGTACACCCAGCATGCTCCTTAGAAGCAAGAATGGCAAAACTTCATCTCATGTACTCTGGACATGTTATCAGGAGGGACAAGTCCCTGGAGAAGAATATCATGCTTGGTAAACTAGAGGGTCATTGAAAAAGAGGAAGACCCTCAACGAGATGGATTGACACAGTGGCTGCAACAATGGGCTCATAACAACGATTGTGAGGATGGTGCAGGACCGGGCAGTGTTTCATTCTATTGTCTTTATGAGTCAGAACTGACTCAACGGCACCTAACAACAACAACAATCCCTATATACTTATAAATATGTATACAGTACCAGGGTCTGTGCTTGTTTCTTTGACATATGTAATCTCACTCACCCTATCTTCTTTTCTCATTCGCTTCTTGCCCTCTCTGTTATTCTCTCAGTGCGTATTTCTTTTTGATTCATCTGTTTTCACTTCTCTTCTCCTCTAATTTACTGAAATTAATTAAAAACTAAAGAATATTTTTTAGTATTTTTCACACTCATTGAATAAAGTCTTAGGTTTGCAATGTTTAAGTTTTAGAAGTAGATGATTTCAATATTTTAAATGACTTTTTCCTCAGGAAAACATGAATATGATTATTTTTGCCTTTTCAGGGAATCAGAAGGCATTGAGTTTAATTTTTAAAATTTAAAAATTTCCTCCTTATAATCTGGAAGGTACACATTACTACTGTAACTTGGACTCCTACCATCTCTCCCTTGAATGTCCTAGACAACCTCCTGAATCATTTGCACACCGTAGGTTCCTCCATCAGCCTGTGTTACGCTGTTATCCATCATCAATACATTAATGTTTAAGCAATGAGGCAAAAATGCTAACCAGACTCAGGAGCTGGAAGTCCAACCACTTTCCAGCCATGTGAGTTTAGAGAAATTACATGGGATGAGACAGTTACATTTCCTTGGTCTCAAAAATAAAATGGTGCTAGAAATAAACACCTGTTCCACTGAACTCCTGAGGTTGTTATGAGACTCTAATTAATGTAGATAAAAGTACTTTGTAGTGTGTAAATCATGATGCAAAAGTCAGGTATTACTAAGTTTTAAGCATAAGATGTATTACCTTCCGATTATATAGCATAGTGGTTAAAAGCACACATCTTGGAGTTAGACTGGTACCCATTACCTATATGATCTTGACCATATAAGACCTGTGCCTCAGTTTCTTCCTATGTAATTTGAGAAGAATAATTGTACTTATAGAGTTATTGTGAAGACTAAATAAGTTAATATTACATAAAGCACTTAAAATAGCTCCTGGCCCAAAGGAAGTACTATTTAAGCATTTGCTATTATTATCATTGTTATTATCATATTACTGTCTGACTCAAAATATTATGATTTCCCTGCCTGGCACACATAGCCGTCCATAATCTTTCATCTCCTCAATTTTCCCTTCTACTCCCAAACACAGACCAACTCTGCTCCAGCTAGGCCACGCTCACCAGTTCCCCTCATTCAATCCTGAATTCATTTAGCGTCCTTATTCTCTCCTATCTACCCATTACTGAAATTTCAGTTCAAGCCTCAGCCACCCCAACCACTTGAGCCATATTATTCCCCTTCTGTGAATTACAATGGCAGTTTTAATCGGGACCGTTCACCTAGAATTTCAATCATGTATTGCCTTGTACTGCTTCTTAACAGTGTCACCTAGAGGGGGAGGGGTGGCGTCAATTGTCTTGTTCACCCACGATGGAACCTGCCTGTTCTGGGAAATGTTCCCTCAAACCATGTGACTCTAAAGACTACAGCCCACTTCCCTGACCATATGACCCTCATGACCTGTTAGTCCTTTGAAGTTCTTCAAACCTGAATGGAGAAGGAGAGCCCCATCCTCTCTGACACCTCTATTAGTTGTTAGTCGTAAGCCTGGAGCCACCAACAGCCATGGCCCGCAACCCCGTGGAAAAGCTAGCGTGAAAGAATGAAGGCAACACAGAGACAGGCATAGAAGAGAGACAGAAAGTAGTGTTCTACTACCTGGTTCCAAATGTCCCTGAGGCTAGCTCCATCCATCCTTCCTGTACCTTGGTTATTTGGTTATAGATGTCAATAAATTCTCCTCTTGTGCTTTAACTTGTTCAACTAATAACAGCCTCGCATCAATGCTGGCAAATATATTTTGGTCCCATTGATGGGCCTTTTTCCTACAGCCAGGCTATTTTCAGTTTTAATTACGTGATTTGTCCTTGTTCATTATCCATATACCACTGAAGAGCAGCAAAAGCAAGTGATCCATTGTTGACACATGGCATTTCTTAAGCAGCCATTAATTAGCAAAATAGCACTTGAACATAAATTGGTAAGGACTGTCAGCAAATAAAACCGTAATCAGAATTTTTTTCCTCCATTCTTGTGTATGCACCTTTGTGAATTGCACTAGGCAATTTCCAACTTTAATTTAGAGCTTATCAGAGAAACCGAGTATTACATTAATCTTTAAGAATTGAGTGTAAGTGTGCTTGACCTTCTCCAGTCTCTCTTCCAGAAACAAGAGATGACCTGAGCCACAACACATTCATCTTTTCTAGTCTGCTGAGAGTCTCATACCCTGGCACGCAAGGACCACATAGTTGAGCTTTGTTTCATCTTTAAGGAAATCAACAGATACTGAGTACATACTATGTGCCAGGCACAGTGCCATGTGGAAATATGAGAAAGAATAATATAATTCATGCCTGAGAAGACATTGTCAGACCATACCCGCACATTCATATCTTTTGCATTTCACAGATATGGTGTGCTCCACTTCCAACTTGATGGCAATTGGGGGGAGGGGGGTTTCTACCTGCTAGTATCTGCATTTCAGTGCCTGAAGACATCTTTCAGGAAGCTATTCTTCCAAAGCAGACCAGAAGTGCCAGGGAATTAACCATCTTCCTATAGCTCATCACCTTCCTACTCCCCCCACCCAGCCCAAACCAGTGACTAACAGGCATGGGTGTATAAATACACCAGTTCTCTTAATCCTTGAGAGGCACAATGCTAAGATATGTCAGTAGCCCTCTATAATCAACTTAATAATGGAATTGGTCTTCTTCCCTTTGCCCATTTCTTCTCCTCTTCTCTGTCAGTAGTCCCTGTATGTCCCTGCTTCCTGAAAAATTACTTGCATTTAAATCTTTGCTTCACGGTCTGCTTCCAGAGGAACCCAAACAGAGATGATGCCTTTAAGAAACTTACAGTTTAGTAGGAAAGACCATCCTTAAAACAATATTTATTTAATAGAGGAATAAGGACTGTACAAACATAGGAAAAATAGATACATCTATTCTTCATGACTTTATGAGCTTCTTCTCCAACCTCAGGATTCACAGTAAATGGAAGCTGTATAACAGGGTCTTAGGCAAAAATTGCTATAGATTCAGTCTTTTATTATCGCTGTTATGAATGCCTAGCTCCTTTCTAGCCTGCTGGTGTCTTTTTCCTGTGACTATGTTGAAGCCTTAACTCTATCCCCTTAAAGTGGAATCCCCATAAGTGGCAGGCTTTCCAATGAATTCATTGAAAATAATAGTAATTCAGAGATATTCTTGCACAATACTTCTCTAGAATAAGATATTCTAAAAACTGGACCTAACATTGGTAGTATAGCAAAAGATCTATGAAGAAGAGACTTTAATCTCTGCCTTCTTTACCTTACCAATCAGGGCATGTTCATTCTACCTGACTAAATTCTATTTGCATTTTCAACTGGACCCTAAATATTCACATCGCGTTGCAGATTGCACTCTCTAGGAAGCTGACTCTAAGAAGAAATTTAGTGTGCAGATAGTGCTCTTGGGAAGAAGGGGAAGAAAGCCAGATTGGGCAGAAGAAATCACACTGGAAAGCAGTCAACCCCACAGAGACTGGCTAGAAAGGCCCATCAGAGTTGCCCTGTGTTGGGTCAAAATGGCCAAGCCTCTATAGCCTAAAAACCAGCTGCCATCAATTTGATTCCCACTCATGGTGACCCCATGTGTGTCAGAGTAGAACTTCACTCCATAAAGTTTTCAAGGCATGACTTTTCTGAAGTAGATTACCAGGTCTTTCTTCCGAGGTGCCTCTGGGTGTATTCGAACCGCCAGCCTTTTGGTTAGTAGCCCAATGCTTAACTGTTTGTGCCACACAGGCACTCCTAAGCCTCTATATCAAACCAAAAAACCAAACCCATTGCCGTCAAGTCTATTCTGACTCATAGCAACCTTCAGTTATTGGATATGTGCTGCCCCAGGAAGGTTACCTTGGGCAAGACTGTTGGTTCCCTGCTGCTAAGGTAATCACTGAAGGCTGTCTGCTGAGAGTACTCCCGCTAGCTGGGGCAACGCACCCTTCCTTGGAGAGGGATCTGAATGGTGCGTCTTAGTGTTCATCATACATTGGGAGCTGCCTAATTTCTCAGCCTGAGGGCCACCTTCACAAAAACATTTTCTAGAAGTCATAGGTTGGAGAATCATAAAGAGTCAATGACTCGCCATGATCTTCCCTTTTCTTCTTCTTGAACTCCCAAGTCTTTTTTATAATGTGTCCAACTTTCAAATGTATTTGCTGGTATTCTATGACCTGGCTATTACCAGTTGAACTAGTTTAAGCACAAGATTGGAATTCATTGGCATAAATAATCAAATTTAGGGTTAGGGTTAAGGTAGGCTGGAACATAGAATCAGATGGCCCACTGACTAGGATTTAACAATCAGTTTCAGGTAATCTAAGATATTCAGTTTATTTGGGTATTTAATGGACCCATTAAATTACTGGCATTTCTCTGTGTCCCTGGAACCAACCCCCTCTACCTTTTTTGGGGAGGACCCTGAATGACTGGACCTGGACTGGCTCCAGGGAAAGCTCTTTAAGGTGATTGTGTATGTATGTATATGTCACTCTGTCACTTTCCTAAAGCCTTACTCAAAGCCCTGCTATTATCTAGGGAAGGGTATCCAAACTGCCCAAGCACCTTGGATGTGGGTTGAGCATGTCCAGACACTTAAATGTACCTGAGGGCAACTTTCTAGAAAAGGATAATTTGCATCAAGTCGTTGTGCTCCCTATTGTGCTCATTATGCTTGATTACTGCTTTATAAAGATTTCCTCTGTTCCATAGTGGAGGCCCTTGCTTCCAGCAATAGCCCCACACAGGAGAACAGATGACAAGAAATAATCTGTACCTTTAGCAACACACTTTGAAATTTAAAATGATCTAAACAAAATAGACTGTCATTATAACTAATTATGTTTTTAGTTTGGAAATGAACTTTGCCTCTAATTCAAAGTGAAAAATTACCTGTGCATTTATCATTTTCCAGAGTACCCACCCTGTACCATTTCAATTTCACTTTTTTCTCATTCTGTTCTCCCTTCACCAAAATAGTCAGACAAAACAAACATAGAGATAATAGCATAATAACAAAGGGACATGAGTAATTGGAAGTCTCTTCAGTCAGAAGTATTTTTGCTTCTACTAAAGAATTACACTATGATAAATATTATTACCCTCAAGATCAATGGAATGAAGGATCTGCCAAATCTAGCTCAGTGCCAGGAAAATCTATATTTTATTTACAGATTTCAAATAGGAAGATCCAGCATTCATAGCACGAAACGTTTGTATTCTCTATTTTCCACTCTCCCTCTTGATTTCCTTCTAGAGACAAACTATTTGCAAGACTTATTGGCAGAAAGCTCCTTGTTCGTAGGGCTGATACTGTAATCACCTAACAGAATACTTTGAGGATTGTGTACCAGCCATCCTTAAAACCAGGTCTCAAAGCAGATAGTCATCCTGTGTCTATTGCTTCATTCCCTTCATGCCACTCTCTTTGAAAGAGCTAAGTTGTGATTCAAATATAATCACTCCACCTATATTATGAGCAGAAAAACTGAGTAGATCAAATGGATTTGTAAATATTTATTGACTGTTTCAGTAAAGCTGTGCAGTATAATCATGGACACCAAACTCTGCCTTCATTAGCCATGTAAAATTCCCCAGGTCTGTATTTACATTTTAGCAGCTTATTAAGCTTCTAAATGCCGTGATTCAATCAGCTTTACAGAATCTACTTTGGTATGGCTACGCTGACACAGGAAGGATGGAGGGCAAAGAGATTCGAATTAGCCGGACTGCAGTCACACTAACATAGCACTTTACCCTTCATTTACTTCCACGCAGCTTTATTTGCATCCAGCAGACCTGGAATTTTACCCAGAATGTACCTTGTGATGAATTTAGCAACCAAAATGAATTATGGCTATTCCGAGAAAAGTGTGAAAATCTTGTTAAGGACTGAGCTGCCATCAGATCCCAGATTGATGCAACAGTACTGTGTATGTGAGGGGGTCTATGATCCAAGCAATTAGTCAATAAATAAAAACAAACCTGCACTTTGGTAGAATAACTGGGTCGTGATTAAGTATGTCTTGAAGAGGTAAATACAGCCAAGAGAAAGAGAGGTCATTTCCATTTCAAGGGACCTGTTCTTCCCCTCCACCATTCATCTGTCAGTTTATAGTACTGCATTGGCTTGCATGTTGCTACGATGCTGGAAGCTAAGCCACCAGTATTTCAAATACCAGCAGGTTCACCCATGATGGACAGGTATCTGTGGAGCTTCCAGACTAAGACAGACTAGGAAGAAAGGCCTGCTAATCTACTTTGGAAAATTGTTGTTGTTGTTGTTGTTGTTAGGTGCCATCAAGTCAGTTCTGACTCATAGCAACCCTATGCATCACAGAACGAAACACTGCTCAGTCCTGTGCCATGCTCACAATTGTTGTTATGCTTGAGCCCATTGTTGCAGCCACTGTGTCAATCCATCTCGTTGAGGGTCTTCCTCTTTTTCACTGACCCTGTACTTTACCAAGCATGATGTCCTTCTCCAGGGACTGATCCCTCCTGACAACATGTTCAAAGCATGTAAGACGTAGTCTCGCCATCCTTCCTTCTAAGGAGCATTCTGGTTGTACTTCTCCAAGGCAGATTTATTCGTTCTTTCGGCATTCCTTGGTATATTCAATATTCTTTGCCAACACCACAATTCAAAGGCGTCAATTCTTCTTCAGTCTTCCTTATTCATTGTCCAGCTTTCGCATGCATATGAGGCGATTGAAAATACCATGGCTTGGGTCAGGCGCACCTTAGTCTTCAAGGTGACATCTTTGCTTTTCAACACTTTAAAGAGATCTTTTGCAGCAGATTTGCCCAATGCAATGCATCTTTTGATTTCCTGACTGCTGCTTCCATGGGTGTTGATTGTGTATCCAAGCAAAATGAAATCCTTGACAACTTCAATCTTTTCTCCGTTTATCATGATATTGCTTATTGTTCCAGTTGTGAGGATTTTTGTTTTCTTTATGTTGAGGTGTAATCCATACTGAAGGCTGTGGTCTTTGATCTTCACTAGTAAGTGCTTCAAGTCCTCTTCACTTTCAGCAAGCAAGGTTGTGTCATCTGCATATTGCAGGTTGTTAATGAGTCTTCCTCCAATTCTGATGCCCCTTTCCTCTTCATACAGTCCAGACTCTCAGATTATTTGCTCAGCATACAGATTGAATAAGTATGGTGAAAGGATGCAACCCTGACGCCCACCTTTCCTGACTTTAAACCACACAGTATCCCCTTCTTCTGTCTGAACAACTGCCTCTTAATCTGTGTACAGGTTCCTCATGAGCACAATTAAGTGTTCTGGAATTCCATTCTTCACAATGTTATCCATGATTTGTTGTGATCCACACAATCGAATGCCTTTGCATAGTCAATAAAACACAAGTAAACATCTTTCTGGTAATCTCTGCTTTCAGCCAGGATCCACCTGACATCAGCAATGATATTGCTGGTTCCATGTCCTCTTCTGAATCCAGCCTGAATTTCTAGCAGTTCCGTGTTGACATACTGCTGTAGCCGCTTTTGAATGATCTTCAGCAAAATTTTACTTGCGTGTAATATTAATGATATTGTTTGATAATCTCTGCATTCTGTTGGATCATCTTTCTTGGGAATAGGCATAAATATGGATCTCTTCCAGTCAGTTGGCCAGGTAGCTGTCTTCCAAATTTCTTGGCATAGACAAGTGAGCACTTCCAGTGCTGAATCCATTTGTTGAAACATCTCAATTGATATTCCATCAATTCCTGGAGCCTTGTTTTTTGCCAATGTCTTCAGTGCAGCTTGGACTTCTTCCTTCAGTACTATTGGTTCTTGATCATATGCTACCTCTTGAAATGGCTAAATATCAACCAATTCTTTTTGGCGTAATGACTCCGTGTATTCCTTCCATCTTCTTTTGATGCTTCCCACATCGTTTAATATTTTCCCCATAGAATCCTTCACTGTTGCAACTCGAGGCTTGAATTTTTTCCTCAGTTCTTTCAGCTTAAGGAATTCCAAGCGTGGTCTTCCCTTTTGGTTTTCTATCTCCAGCTCTTTGCACACGTCATTATAGTACTTTACTTTGTCTTCTTGAGCTGCCCTTTGAAATCTTCTGTTGAGTTCTTTTACTTCATCATTTCTTCCTCTTGCTTTAGCTACTCAACATTCAAGAGCAGGTTTCAGAGTGTTTTCTGACATCCATTTTGGTCTTTTCTTTCTTTCCTGTCTTTTTAATGTCCTCTTGATTTTTTCAAGTATGATGTCCTTGATGTCATTCCACAGCTCGTCTGGTCTTCGGTCATTAGTGTTCAAAGCATCAAATCTATTCCTGAAATAGTCTCTAAATTCAGGTGGGATATACTCAAGGTCATACTTTGGCTCTCTTGGATTTGTTCTAATTTTCTTCAGTTTCAACTTGAACTTGCATATGAGCAGTTGATGGTCTGTTCCACAGTTGGCCTCTGGCCTTGTTGTAACTGTTGATATTGAGTTTTCCATCATCTCTTTCCACAGATGTAGTCTATTTGATTCCTGTGTATTCCATCTGGTGAGATCCATGTGTATAGTCACTGTTTATGTTGGTGAAAATGGGTATTTGCAATGAAGAAGTCATTGGTCTTGCAAAATTCTATCATGCGATCTCTGGCATCATTTCTATCACCAAGGCCATATCTTCCAACTACGGATCCTTCTTCTTTGTTTCCTATTTTCGAATTCCAATCACCAGTAATTATCAATGCATCCTGATTGCATGTTCGATCAATTTCAGACTGAAAAAGTTGGTAAAAATCTCCAATTTCTTCATCTTTGGCCTTAGTGGTTGGTGCATAAATTTGAATACTAGTTGTATTAACTCGTCTTCCTTGTAGGCATATGGATATTATCCTATCACTGACAGCGTTGTACTTCACGATGTATCTTGAAGCGTTCTTTTTGATGATGAATGCAACACCATTCCTCTTCAAGTTGTCATTCCCTACATAGTAGATCATATGGTTGTCCAATTCAAAATGGCCGATACCAGTCCATTTCAGCTCACTAATGCCTAGGATATCAATGTTTATGAGTTCCATTTCGTTTTTGATGATTTCCAATTTTCCTAGACTCATATTTCGTACGTCCCACGTTCCGATTATTAATGGATGTTTGCAGCTGTTTCTTCTCATTTTGAGTCGTGCCACATCAGCAAATGAAGGTTCTAAAAGCTTGACTCCATCCATGTCATTAAGGTCGACTACTTTGAGGAGACAGCTCTTCCCTAGTTGTCTTTGAGTGTCTTCCAACCTTGGGGGCTCATCTTCCGGCCCTATATCAGACAAAGTTCTGCTGCTATTCATAAGGGTTTCACTGGCTAATTTTTTTCAGAAGTAGACTGCCAGGTCCTTCTTCCTAGTCTGTCTTAGTCTGGAAGCTCAGATGAAATCTGTCTACCATGGGTGACCCTGCTGGTATCTGAATACCGGTGGCATAGCTTCCAGCATCACAGCAACATGCAAGCCCCCACAGTATGACAAACTGACAGACACGTGGGTGTTTGGAAAATTAGTTAATGAAAACCTTATTAATCACAACAGAACATTGTCTGACATGCTTGCTTTGGACACGTCATTAGGAGGGCTTAATCACTAGAGAAGAACATCATGTTTGGTGAAGTAGAGGGCAATTAGGGCATGGGAGACCCTCGGTTTGACAGACTGGCCCAACAGGCACAATGATGGGCTCAAACATGCTGGCTATTGTAAGGATGATCCAGGACCTGGCAACATTTCAATCTGTTATATACAAGGCTGCCATGAGTTGGAGTTGAGTTATGGCACCTAGCAACAATTCTTCACCAGATCCAAAAGGAAGCAGCAATTTTCAGAAGTCTTTATTTATTTGTTTTCTCCCTCATGAGAAGTAGAAGGGATGTGCAGGGAAGATCAATAACTATGACAAAAACAAACACACTATGGTGGTCTAGTTGACTCCACTGACAGCATCTCTCATGCTTTACATTCTTGACCTCATCCTAACGTCTATTTAATTGTAAGAATCAAAAGCTTGAACCAGCCAAGAGGGCATTAGCTCTGTGTTAAATGTTAACAGCCCTAGAATTATGATAAGCAACTAATAAGAAGACAGTATATATTAGTGACCAACCAAGGATAGTATAAAGAGTAATAATGGTAGCAGGTGGAGAAGACATAGTATTAAGTAAAGTTTGAGTGGTTACTATGTGGCAGAGATTGTGCATTTTCCTATTTAATCCTCGTGACAAACCTGAGATAAGTATTATTATCATCCTTCTTTTACAGATGTATAGGAACTGTGGCACAAGGAAATTAAGCAGCCTGCCCAGAGTCACACAGTCTATAACTGATACAATTTAGAATTTAACATAGTAGTCTAACTGCAAAGGCTGATTTCTTAACCACAATGCAAAGAAAGATCTATTCACAGGTGTATTTTATTAATCTTTAATAGCTGTAAGAGAGAAATACTGTAAAGAGACAGAAAATATAAACTCATTCATATCTTCACTATCTATGTAAATGTCTGCTCAGATACTTTCCCGGAACTTCTGAAATAATGTATCATTTTAAACTCTATCTGATTTAAAAATTTATCATTGATGTTAGTATTAGGATCAACACAAAAATAAAAGGGATAGGAGCTGAAAATGGTTTTCAGAAAATATAAAAAGTGTTTGAGCTGTCTTCTTGAGCCGCAAGTGTGGGTTTCCATACTTATCTTAGACTATGGTACTGTGGGCTTTTCCAGTGAAACATTTCTTTGACTAGATTTGAATCTACATAAATGTTAATCTAGGAAACCAGGTCTGGATCTATATGTAAATGAAACCATTAAACTGTTTTATCAGTTACCTCTAAAAATTTCACATGCTAATAAGAGAGTTGAAATAAAGCTTGTATTAATAATATTTTCATGATATATGAGTAACTGAGTAGAAGCATGATAAGATAAAACAACTGACAGGTAATGGATTTAAGAGAAAAAATTTAAACTACTCATAGTTGATCCTTACATGCTAGTTACCACATTATAATCCAAGAATGGCACCTCAGAGTTTTCAAACCTAAATATTCTCAAAGTGAGATGCAGACGTTTCAGATACCCTCTGCTATGTAACAAGCACTCCAAAAATCAATGGTTTAAATCAATAATGATTAATTATTTCTCACAATTCTGTAGGTTTTGACCTGGGTTCATCTGGATTTACTCATGCAGCTACATTCAGTTAGATGATTGGTCTGAGAGATCAAAGATGGCCTTATTCAAGTGTCTGGTAGTTAGTTCTGGTTGTTGGCTGGGGCACCTTGGTTTGCCTGCTCATGGTCTCTCATCCTTTAATAGGCTACATGAGCTTCTGTACATGGGGATCTTAAGACAACATATCAAGAGAGCAAAGGTAAAAGTTGCAAGGCCTCTTGAGGCCTAGGTTCTAGGACTCACACAGCTTAACTTCTGCCATCTTCTGTTGGTCAAAGCAAAACAAGCCTGGCCCACATTCGAGGAGGTGAACGAAGAGACTCTGTCTCTGGGTGATAGGAACAGAAAACACGCATTGCAAAGGAGCATACAAAGGCACAATACAAAGCGTCTAGATTGAATAAGAAGAATTAATCACCATGAAACAATTTACCATAGCCACAGAAAAAAATTAAACAAAAAAAGTCAACCAGAAACTATTTCATCATAAAAGCATTATAAACAAAGCAGAATTTATTATCATTAACATTATACCAATCCATGGTGAAGCCATATGCAAAATAACATGCAATTTACTCAATCATTTATTCAGCAAATATTTTTTGAGTGCTCACCATGGGCTAGGTATTCTTCTAGGCACTGTAGATGTAACAATGAGCAAAAAGACTAAAATACCTCCCAGTATTTAATTCTGAATACCATGGAAAACGACAGAAAGGAATGAAAAGAAGGTCCTAGAACTGACAATAGTCAAAGAGAAAATGGTGCTACAAGTTGAGGAGAGACAAAATATGTTCAGACTCTCCATTCTAGAAAGCTAAAGCCTTTCAAGAAATACAATTTCTTTTTAAAATTTGAGGAGACTTCCTAGCCTCTCTCTTGGTCTCCAAACCCCTATTACCCAATTATGGTATGTCCCACAGACATTCAACTATTCAAGTCTAAGTTCATTAGTTCTCCTCTCCACTGCTCCTTATCCATCTTCCAGATGCATTCTGACTGCCCAAACTTGACAAAGATGATGTAGTGTATTCTATTACTTTTGTTTACCTGGTATCCATTCATCCTTTTCTTTGCTTTCCTTTCCTTCTCCTTTGTTTTCTTTACGTTAAGGTGTAATCCATACTGAAGGCTGTAGTCTTTGATCTTCATCAGTAAGTGCTTCACGTCCTCTTTACTTTCAGCAAGCAAGGTTGTGTCATCTACATAGTGCAGGTTGTTAATAAATCTTCCTCCAATCCTGATGCTGACTTCTTCTTCGTACAGTCTGGCTTCTCTGATTATTTGCTCAGCATACAGATTGAATAAGTATGATGAAAGGATACAACTCTGACGCACACCTTTCCTGATTTTAAACCATGTAGCATCCCCTTGTTCTGTTTGAATGACTGCCTGTTGGTCTATGAACAGGTTTCGCATGAGCACAAATAAGTGTTCTGAAATTCCCATTCTTCATATCGTTATCTGTAATTTGTTATGATCCACACAGTTGAGTGACTTTTCATAGTCAATAAAACACAGGTAAACATCTTTCTGGAATTCTCTGCTTTCAGCCAAGATCCATCTGACATCAGCAAGGTTATCCCTTATTCCATATCCTCTCCTGAATCTGGCTGGAATTTCTGGCAATTCCCTGTTGATGTACTGCTTTTGAATGATCTTCAGCAAAATTTTACTTGTGTGTGATATTAATGATATTGTTTAACAATTTCCTCATTCTGTTGGATCACCATTCTTGGGAATGGGCACAAATACGGATCTCTTCCAGTCAGTTGGTCTGGTAGCTGTCTTCCAAATTTTTCAGCGTAGACAAGTGAGTGCTTCCAGTACTGCATCCATTGGTTGAAACATCTCAATTGGTATTCCATCAATTCCTGGAAGCTTGTTTTTCACCAATGTCTTCAATGCAACTTGGACTTCTTCCTTCAGTACCATTGGTTCTTGGTCATATGCTACCTCCTGAAATGGGTGAACATCAACCAATTCTTTTTGGTACAGTGACTCTGTATATTCCTTCCTTCCTTCTTTTGAATATTTAATATTCATCTAATATCTTTCCTGTAGAATCCTTCAATATTGCAACTTGAAAATTGAAGTTTTTCTTCAGTTCTTTCAGCCTGAGAAATGCTTAGCATGTTCTTCTCTTTTGGTTTTCTTACTCTAGGTCTTTGCACATTTCATTATAATACTTAACTTTGTTTTCTCTAGCCACCCTTTGAAATCTTCTGTTCAGCTCTTTAACTTCATTTCTTCCATTCACTTTAGCTGCTCTACATTCAAAAGCAAGTTTCAGAGTCTCTTCTGACATTCATTCTGATATTTTCTTTCTTTCCTGTCTCTTTTAATGACTCTTGCTTTCTTCATGTATGATGTCCTTGATGTCTTTCCACAACTTATCTGATCTTCGGTCACTGGCGTTTTTGAGATGGCCTCTAAACTCAGGTGGAATATACTCAGGGTCATACTTTGGCTCTTGTGGATTTGTTCTAATTTTCTTCAACTTCACCTTGAACTTGCATATGAGTAATTGATGGTCTGTTCTGCAGTTGGCCCCTGACCTTGTTCTGACTGATGATATCAAGCTTTCCCATCATCTGTTTCCACAGATGTAATCAATTTGATTCCTGTGTATTCCATCTGGCAAGTTCCACGTGTATAGTTGCCATTTATATTGTTGAAAAAAGGTATTTGCAATGAATAAGTTGCTGGTCTTGCAAAATTCCATCATGCAATCTCCAGTGTCATTTCTATCACTAAGGCCATATTTTTCAACTACTATTCCTTCTTCTTTGTTTCCAACTTTCACATTCCAATCACCAGTAATTATCAATGCATCTTGACTGCATGTTTGATCAATTTCAGACTGAAGAAGTTGGTAAAAATCTTCAATTACCTCATCTTTGGCATTAGTGGTTGCTGTGTAAATTTGAATAATAGTCGTATTAACTGGTGTTCTTTGTAGGCGTATGGATATTATTCTATCATTGACAGCATTGTACCTCAGGACAGATCTTGAAATGTTCTTTTTGATGATGAATGCAATGCCGTTCCTCTTCAATTTATCATTCCCGGCATAGTAGACCATATGATTGTCCAATTCAAAATGGCCAATTCCAGTCCATTTCAGCTCATTAATGCCGAGGGTATTGATGTTCTAACTGATACAAAGAAGGAGCATGCAGAGATCCTGCTAGTATCTTGGGAGAGCGGGATGGAGGGCTGGACAATTTTTCAGAAAAAGCATGAAAACTGAGTTGTTGTGTACTTGCTTTCTTTCCTTCTCTGGCGCCTCTGTTGAAGGCTGCCTTGCCCTCAACAAGTAGTGCCAACAACACTGGTCTCAGAATTTGACAAAAGTAATTTGGGATTCTATTACGAACTGATGCCTATTACTGCAGAAGACACAAGAGTATTATTTTTAAACATTTTCTTTTTAATACCAAAACAAAAAAGAAACATCTTTTTGTTTAACCAAACCTAGAGAAACCAAACCGGTATCCATCGAGTTGATTCCAACTCAGAGCTACCCTATAGGACAAAGTAGAACTGCCCCATAAGGTTTCTAAGCCTGTAAATCTTTAAGGAAGCAGTTTGCTACATCTTTCTCCCACAGAGCGGCTAACGGGTTTGAACTGCTGACCTTTCAGTTAGCAGCCGAGAGCTTAACCACTGTGCCACCACAGCTCCTTATCTTTGAGTTTACAGAGCAACAAATGGTAGATAATAACACATGAGGATCCAAAACAACAGACAAGATACTCAGGGCACAAATATTTAAAGTCCAAGTGCTGGGTACAAATATTTAAGGTACAAATGCTGGATTAGAGAAACAAATGTTTCACTAAGTATAGGAACAGCAAGTTTTAGCAACTTTCTTCTTGTCATCAACTAATTTTTTTTCTGGCTTACAAAAGCCAGCTCTATCGGGAAATATCCTACTATATGCTACCAGTGACCTACCATGTGCTGTCAGTGACCTCCAAGGTACTTCCAACCATTCATTGATGTCATGATTCTAATCTCTCCCTCTAGTCAAGGCACACCAACCTCACTCTGTCCTACAATCTCTACAGTCTATGTTTGTAATACTTATTTCAAATGCCAGACTGGTATTGTTCTCTTTTCCAGCTCCATCCTTTATGCTATTTAAATAAAAATGGAGTGTGTGTTACTAAGAATGGCAATGATGGGGGCCCTTGGGTGTTGGCAGCAGCATAGCCAAGGCGACTCTGAGCTGCCAGAGGCTGCCCACACACTGAAGAGTTTTCTCAGCTGTATCAACTGAAGATATGCTTTTCCAGTGGAAAATAATTTGAATTCAAAAGACAGAGCTGTTGACAAAAGCATCTCCTACCCCATTCCCAGGAGTTGGTGTATTTTTAAGAGACTTCTGCTCAAAGGGAAGAGATAATTCAAGATGATCAAGAAAGACTTGAAAGCATACCTGAGGAAAGAGAACTTGAGTTAGGGCCAAGGAATAACTGATTTCAAACAGTATGTTCACTGTTCCTGGCAGCCCAGAAATGCTCTCTTCTATCCTCTGGAATTCCTAGAATACCACATTTATGTTTAGCACCTAATACATGATAAAATCAAATAAGAGATTTAGAGCCCTCAAGAGATATACTGATGAGAAAACACACACACACACACACACACATTGTGTGTGTGTGTGTGTGTATAAAAAGTGACAAGTAGGTATTACAAAGAAGATGTGACAATAGAGTACAAATGAGGAAGTGTTAATTATCATAGCCTGCTCTGAATTTAAATTATTTTTAAATCTATTCTATTGATTTTACTTGACTGTAAGGTTCCCAAGAACAAAGATCACATCTGTTTCCCTTTTTTTGTCTGTAACTGCACCCAGTACATTGCCTCACACATGATAGGTATTTGATATCTTTGTTGGGGGTTGAAGAAATGAATGAATGCTACCTCAAGTCACAGCTACCACTGATTACTTAGAAATTTTTGTCAGTCAGTATATAGCCTTTCAGTACATAGCTTTCCAGCTGTTGATGGAGATCCCTAACTGAAATATTGAGGCATACAATGCAGAAAAATAAAATATTCAAAACATTTTGTCATACTTTTCTTTCATCATACTGTTATGTCCTTGCTTTTATCTGAAATATGAACTAAATATAGAAAAACTTCAAAACTTAAGAATGATTTCCAGCAGCAAGTAATTCAGGAGATTAAGGAATCCAGGCACTCTCAAAACCTAATCACCTTCTCATAGGAGAAGAGGGGAAGTTGATAGATCTTAGAGCCATGATTACAGATAAACTGCAAAAAAACCTTAGAGAGTCAGAGGTGGTTAGCTTCCAGGGTAGGTGAGATGAGTGTACTGGAGATGGAGAAGGCCTGAGGCCAGAGAGAGAATTATTTTTCTCTCCTCCACATTACCCTGGTAGAAAATGTACTGCCGTTTCACTACAGTAGTGTAAGAAAGAAATACATTGTGGTATCACTGAAGCCCAGCTAGAATGAACAGCCTATAGCAATGAGACAGCAGAAGGACTGACCCCTGAACATTCCCTCTTCTGCTCCCCCTCCCTACTCCTTGGGTTAGGCAGTAGCATACAAAGGTGGTGACCTCTAGATGGGGCAAATGCAGGTGACACTTGGAGAAGAAATTGGGATGGGTGGAACCTAGATTACAACACTAGGGTCTCTCCCCATACACCGACCTCTTAAAAGTACCTAAAGGACTTCTATGCCCACCTCACCTCACCACCACATAGACATTACAAGCCAAGGCAGCTGATAACCATAAAAGAGTAAAGACGAATTTTAGAAAATGTTAGGAGAAATCTGAGGAGTACACACATTCTGAAAGAAAGGTACAAATGGAACAACCTATGCTAAAACTATACTAAACCTATTCTAAAAAAAGATGAATGTATATCAAGCCAATGTTCATTGGAGCATTAGCATTATTCATAATAGCCAGAAGGTGAGAAGAACCCAAGTGTCTGTAAGTGGATAAGTAAAATGCAGTATATACATACAGTGGAATATTATTCAGCCATAAAGAGAAATGAAGTTCTGATACATGCTATGACATGGATGAACCTTGAAGATACTATGGTGAGTGACGTACATCAGACATAAAAGGACAAATATTCTATAATCCCACTTATTTGAAATATCTAGAATAGACCATATACATAGAGACAAAATTTTATTAGTGATTACTAGGGGTTGGGGTAGGGGGAAATGGGGAGTTAATGCTCATGGGACACTGAATTTCTGCTTAGGATAATGAAAAACATTTGGAAATGGATAGTGGTGATGGTTGCACAAAATGGCAAATGTAATTAATGTCACTGAATTGTACACTTTTAAAAAGTGGTTAAAATGGAAAATATTTTGTTATATATATTTTATCACAATAAAATTTTTTAAAAGAATGAAATTGACAGGAAAAGATATAGTGCCAAACAATAGAATTTAAAAAATCCACACCTAGTGAAATTACTCAAACTTTTCCTATAATTTTTCAGAGTGAAAAAGCAGATCACTTACAATGTAAAAAGAATACAAATATCAAATTTCTCAGCAGCCTAAATACTAAAGGTGATCCAAACCTGTGTATTACTGTGGACATTTAAAAATTTTCTGGTTGGCAGTCTGCCTAAGACTGTTTGACCTTATGTTAAGGAAGTTAGGTGTTAACAATTGCCATATCTGTCTGAAATTTCATATTTTTAATTTTTATTAAAGATGAAAATAAAGGTAGTTTACGTAAAAAAAATTCTGAGCAGCATTACTGACACATGAAGATATTGTAATAAAATCTTCAGAGCATCGAAGCAAAACAATTTTGAACCCAGGATTTTATATTCAGTTAAACCATCACCTAAATGTGATGATGAGATAAAGATATTCTCAGGATTATAAGGTCACATAAATTTATTATACAAAGACTTTCTTCAAAATAACTCTTGAAAGACTCCAACAAAACAAGGAATGAATCCAGGAGGAAACAATGAGATGTGGAAAGTAAGGATAAGTAAAAATTTAGTTAAATTTACTGTTAACTGAGGATGTGGAACAAGGGATATCATTGCTGATATTAGATGGCTCCTGGCTGAAAGCAGAGAATACAAGAAAGATGTTTACTTGTGTCTTATTGACTATGCAAAGGCATTTGACTGTGTAGATCATAACAAATCATGGATAATTCCAGAACACTTAATTGTGCTCATGAGAAACCGGTACTTAGACCAAGAAGCAGTTGTCCAAACAGAACAAGGGGAAATTGTGTGCTTTAAGTTTAAAAAGGTGTGCATCAGGGTTGTATCCTTTCATCATACTTATTCAATCTGCATTCTGAGCAAATGATCTGAGAAGCTGAACTATGTGCTGAAGTTGGTAAAAATCTTCAATTTCCTCATCTTTGGCCTTAGTGGTTGGTGTGTAAATTTGAATAATAGTCATATTAACTGGTCTTCCTTGTAGGCATATGGATATTATCCTATCACTGACAGTGTTGTACTTCAGGATATATCTTGAAGTGTTCTTTTTGATGATGCATGAAAGCCATTTGTCTTCAACTTGTCATTCCTGGCGTAATAAACCATATGGTTGTCTTATTCGAAATGGCCATACCTGCCCATTTCAGCTAACTATTGCCTAGGATATGGATGTTTATATGTTCTATTTCATTTTTAATGATTTCCAATCTTCCTAGATTCATACTTCATACATTCCATGTTCTGATTATTAATGCATCTGTTAGTATGCTGTACTGTGGGGGCTTGCAAGTTGTTAATTAGAAAAGTATAACAACAAAAATCTAGCACTAAAATTCTAAACAATAATAAATAATAAAAGAATGAGGAAGACACCAGAAAGAAGTGAAACAAGTAAGAATGTACTAAGATTCTCGTCTTGTTCAGTGAACAAACATCAATATCTATAAGCTTTCAAACTTTTTGATAGAGAAAAATAAGCACACGTGTAAGACTTAATAAATTGGGCATAAACACCACAAGAAAAGATTGAAATGTATAGCTTTCAAATTAGCAGGGAAAAAAAACTCTCTACCTAATGGAGTAAAGAAAAGAAGGAGAAAATAAATGAAAAGAAAAAAATGGGAAATAGAAAACAAAAAATAAGATAATAGAAATAAGACTTAATAAAAATAAGTACAATAAATGTAAATGAATCAAATTCATCAATCAACAGGTAGAGAATCTCAGGGTAAATATAAGGAGGGAAAAGAAATAAACTACGCAGAAATACTGATAATAATGGGATTGAAAAAGATACACCAGGAAAATAAAAACTAAAATAAGGTCAGGTTATAGAACTTTAGGTGAAAAATGTCATGAGGGCAAAAAAAAAAAAATAAACTCATTACCATTGGTGCTGACATCATGTACTGGCAAAAGGAACATTATACACAGAAGATATAACACTCATGAATATATGTATGTATGTTGTTGTTTTTATTGTTGTTAGGTGCTGTCGAATCAGTTCTGACTCATAGTGACCCTATATATACAACAGAGTGAAACACCGCCTGGTCCTGCGCCATCCTCACAATCATTGTTATGCCTGAGCCCATCATTGTAGGCACTGTGTCAATCCAGTATGTATGTATGCATGTGTATATGCATGTGTGTGTGTTACATATATATATATATATCACGTACATACATCTAACATCATAGCCTTGAAATGTATATATTTTTAAATGACTGAAAAATTAGGGAAGAGAAATAGCTAAATCAACAATTGTTGGTGAAGATTTTAATACATTCATCTCAGAAACTGCTCAGAAACTCAGACAAAAATAAGTAAAGTGGCAAATGTATAAATCTGGTAATAAATAAGCTTGATCACAAAGAAGATTATAATCAGTAACACAGATTGTATGTAATTGTTTGAGCCCACAAGTAACGCTCAAGGAATTTATTTCTCCAAACTTAATACATTTACTAGGTCATCATTTTGTCTTAAATTCAATGTTATAGACACTCCTTAAGAATTTTGTAATCTCTTTTTAAGGTATGGCTTTTAAGAATGCAAGCTAAAAGTAATCATTTGCTTACATGCTATTTTATGATGTCTTTGTCTTATTCCTTATTCCTTCTGTTTTACTTAAATTAGGAGATAACTGCTCTGAGTAGTGGAGCCCTGGTGGCACAGTGGTTAAGAGCTACAGCGAGCTACTGCTGCTGACCAAAAGTTCGAAACCAACAGCCACTCCTTGGAAACCCTGTGGGGTAGTTCTACTCTGTCCTATAGGGTTGTTATGAGTTGAGATCGACTCAACTGCAATGGGTAAGGTAAGGTAACTCTGAGTAAATTGTGTTTTGCCAGTTCTGATTTTTGCCCCCCTTGAAATGACTTTTAAAACCTAAACACATTCTTTTGATTATTTCTGACGTTGTTGTTAGATGCCATCCAGGTGGTTCTGATTCATAGTGACCCTATGTACAACAGAACAAAACACTGCCGGTCCTGCACCATTCTCACAAACTTTGTTATGCTTGAGTCCACTGACACAGCCACTGTGTCAATCCATCTCGTTGAGGATCTTCTTCTTTTTCACTGACACTCTACTTTAGCAAGCATGATGTCAGTCTCCAGGGACTGAACCCTCCTGATAACACGTCCAAAGTATATGAGACAAAGTCTCACCATTCTTTTTTCTAATGAGCATTCTGGCTGTACTTCTTCCAAGAAAGATTTGTTCATTCTTCTGGCAGTCCATGGTATATTCAATATTCTTCAGCAACACCAAAATTCAAAGGTATCAATTCTTCTTCAGTCTTCCTTATTCATTGTCCAGCTTTCACATGCATATGAGGCAAATGAAAATATTATGGTTTGGATCAGGTGCACCTTAGTCTTTAAAGTGACATCTTTGCTTTTTAACACTTTAAAGAGGTCTTTTGCAGCAGATTTGCCCAATGCAATGCGTCTTTTGATTTCTTGACTGCTGCTTCCCTGGGTGTTGACTGGGGATCCAGGTAAAATAAAATCCTTGACAACTTCAATATTTTCTCCGTTTATCAAGATGTTACTTATTGGTCCAGTTGCGAGGATTTTTGTTTTCTGTATCTTAGGGTGTAATCCATACTGAAGGCTGTAGTCTTTGATCTTCATCAATAAGTGCTTCAAGTCCTCTTTACTTTTAGCAAGCAAGGTTGTATCACCTGCCTATCGCAGGTTTTTAATTAATCTTTCTCCAATCCTGATACCATGTTTTTCTTCATATAGTCCAGCTTCTCAAATTATTTGCTCAGCATACAGATTGAGTAAGTATGGTGAAACGATACAACCTTAACACACACTTTTTTTAACTTTAAACCACAGAGTATTCCCTTGTTCTGTTTGAACAACTGCTTCTTGGTCTAAGTACTGGTTCCTCATCAGCATAATTTAAGTGTTCTGGAATTCCCATTCTTCACAGTGTTATCTATAATTTGTTATGATCCACACAGTTGAATGTCTTTGCATAGTCAATAACACACAGGTAGACATCTTTCTTGTATTCTCTGCTTTCAGCCAGAATCCATCTGACATCAGCAATGATATCCTTTGTTCCATGTCCTCTTCTGAATCCAGCTTGACTTTCTGGCAGTTCCCTATTGATGTACTGCTGCAATCATTTTTGAATGATCTTCAGCAAAATTTTACTTGTGTGTGACATTAATAATTATGTTCAATAATATCGACATTCTGTTGGATCACCTTTTTTGGAATGGGTACAAATATGGATCACTTCCAGTTGGTTGGCCAGGTAGCTGTCTTCCAAATTTCTTGGCATAGACAAGTGAGCACTTCCAGCACTGCATTCATTTGTTGAAACATCTCAATCGGTATTCCGTGAATTTCCGGAGCCTTGTTTTCCACCAATGCTTTCAGTGCAGCTTGGATCTCTTCCTTCAGTATGATCGGTTCTTGTTTATATGCTACCTACTGAAATGATTAGATGTCAGGCCTTCGGGACCTTCATCTGCTGATGTGGCACGACTTAAATTGAGAAGAAACAGCCGCAAACATCCATTAATAATCGGAACATGGAGTGTATGAAGTATGAATCTAGGAAAATTAGAAATCATCAGAAATGAGATGGAACGCATTAAACATCAATATCCTAGGCATTATTGAGCTGAAATGGACTGGTATTGGCCATTTTGAGTCAGACAGTGCGATGGTCTACTATGCCGGGAATGACAAATTGAAGCGGAATGGCGTCACATTCATCGTTAAAAAGAACATTTCCACATTTATCCTGAAGTACAATGCTGTCAATGATAGGATAATATCCATATGCCTACAAGGAAGACCAGTTAATTCAACTATTATTCAAATTTACCCACCAACCACTAAGGCCAAAGATGAAGAAATTGAAGATTTTTAGCAACTTTTGCAGTCTGAAATTGATCAAATATGCAATCAAGGTGCATTGATAATTACTGATGACTGGAATGTGAAAGTTGGAAACAAAGAAGAAGATTGGTAGTTGGAAAAAATGGCCTTGGTGATAGAAATGACGCTGGGGATCACATGATAGAATTTTGCAAGACCAAGAACTTCTTCATTGCAAATACTTCTTTTCACCAACATAAACGGTGACTATACACGTGGATCTTGCCAGATGGAATACACAGTATCTCGGATAATAATAAGTTATTATCATTACTGATGCATTGGATTAGAAAAATAGTCAAGTTATTTGGGTCCAAGTCTGGTGAGGAAGGTGAGTGTTTTGAATCACGAATAAGTTGTGACTCTAAAAGAACTATCTATAGAGTGAGCATTCTCGGTATCGTTTCTCCCTTCATCCAGCAATAGACCCCTGTTTTGACACTTAACCTCTTCTCTGTTTCAGTCCATGCATTTGGAGAGAAACTAAGACTCTAGGAGGAAGCACATACCCAAGAACTAAACCAAAAACCACATTGTATTTCCTTTGCCTTAGAGATGTTTCACTGTAGGCATATAGTCTCAGCATTTTTCTGAGAGTTACCAGAAATGATGCTATCTGCTTCTGATGGACTTGAGTGTGAAAGGATGTAGACTGCAGTTGCTACAGTCACTTTTGCCACCAGGAGGAAAGAGCCTGAGAATGGAGGCAATACAAAGCGGGCAGGGACCAGAGACAAGGACCCTATTGACACTGCTTGGGTTTCTCCATTCACTTGTGTTTGAAAACAGAGCTCTCCTCTACACTTTCTAGTTAGATGGATTAATAAATTTCTTTTTTCTTTTTTTTGGATGGAGTTTTCTGTAACTTTCAACCAAGCATTCTGATAATCTGACTTTCTTGTGTAGCTCATAAATTTGTTTTAAAGTCAATTCCAGAAGAGAAACTCAAAATATTTGAATCGTGACAATATAATTAAAATGTAATCTCCCAAGGTGATTACTGTGGAAAAAAACAATCGTTTGATGCATAGGTGCATAGATTCTTACATATTTGGTGAAATGTCAGTCTCTTTTTAATTTTATTTCATACTTAACTATTCTAAGTTTAGGTATTGTTCTTGGTGAAGCCTGGGTCATATGCCCATCCTTGGAACAAGGTGGCCAGGTGGTTTTACCAGAGGAAAGGGAGAAAATATTTGTTAGATAAAAGTAACAAACATTCACTATAGCTACCTTTGAACAAACGTAAACATTATAGAAAACTATTTTAATTTTTTTATTATTCATCATGTTTTTTAAAATTTTGAAAAAGGGTCTTCTTCCTTACATCAAGGATTTTAACCTAGAATCCAAAGGTCATTATAGGATTCATGTTTTCCATAAAATCACTGATAATAAATCTAAAAATGTGTGCATGACATATGGGGATTTGGGAAAAGGGAATCTATAGATTTTATTAGAATCTCAGACAAGTCCACAGTGTAAGAAAGGAATCACTGCCTTGTAGACTGTGAGGTGGTTTTGATGCTTAATGAACAAGTTCCAAGGGAAGTCTATCCAATTTTTTAAATAACTCAAGGTAGAATGTGCACAATACACAAATCTGCTAACAGCAGTTATCTCTAGGGGTGGCATAAGGGCTAATGTATAAGGTTAATTTAAGAAAAAATGTCTATCTCTGTCCATGGGTCTATCCTAAAACTCCCATGTCTAACTCAGCAGTTAAGCCATTTCAAGATTTAAAGCAATGGGCAATACAGGACTGAAGCATCAAAATTCAAAAGGCATGAAAACACACTCAAAGTAATCAGAAGATTCCACATTCTCTAAACTAAAATTTTGTAATTCTCTCTTAAATTCACTAATTGCCCAAAATTCAAGACATAAAAAAAGAAAAAGTAAGGAAAATGTGAACAACCACTCCTAAATCAACCCTGCTATCAAATTCTATTCTCATTCAAATGCTCCCCCAAGAGCTTTAAAACCTCAATGGTGAACAGTGTCCTCCAGTAAAGTGCACCATTTCGTTCAGTGCCAAAAGATTAATAAAACTTAACCAAGATAATTACTTAAAAGTAGTCTCCATTGAGTGAATCAGGGTGGGAAAAGACTCATTCCTGCTAGTAACAATTATCCCTGGGTAGATTATTTCCTAAGTATCCTCTCCCAACGGTACCTTCTTCCAGAGAGCTCTTACAGAGAACAGTAGCCAGCTAGGGTTTATTTTAAGGTCGTAATCCATTTTGCCAACCTATTTCAACCTAAATTCTTCCTCCCTATCCCTCTTCCTTTTTCTCAGACCTGCCTAGAATGTATTCTCCATTCCTCTCCCCCAACTAAAAAATAACAACAATAATAACAACAGGTAACACTAATGGAATACTTAGCATAATGCCTGACAGATAGTAAGTGCTCTATCATCATCCATTCATTTATTCGTTGTTTTATTCATTCAACAAACATTTATTGAGTACTTACCACGTGCCAGGTGCTATACTAGATACTTAGGATACATCAGTGAAGAAAGCAGATACACATCCCAGCTCACATGAGCTTTCATTGCACAGGGATATGGATAATAAAGAATAAATTAAATAAATAAATAAAATTATATAGTAGGTGAAAAACCAAAACCAAACCCATCGCCATCCAGTCGATTCGGACTCATAGCGACCCTGTAGGACAGAGTAGAACTGTCCCATAGGATTTCCAAGGAACAGCTGGTGGAATCGAACTGCTGACTTTTTGGTTAACACTTAACCACTGCGCCACAGGGCTCCGTATATGACTGGATATATGGATCTGGAGTTTGGGACAGAGCATTATACTGGAGATAATTTAGGAGTCAGCAGCATACAGATTGTATTAAAAACCATTATGTTGGCTAAAAAGAGAGAAAGCAACAGAGGAAAGGAGAGGGAGAGGGAGGGCAGGCAAGGGGAAGGGAGATGCAGGAAAGTGAGAGGAGATGAGAGGAGGAGAGGGGAAGGGAAGGAAGAGAAGGAGAGGGGAGTGGAGGAGAGACAGAGGAAAACAAGATCTGAGCCCTAAGACATCCAACATTAAAAGCCAGGGAGAAGACACCAGTAAAGGAACTGAAGATGAGATATCTGTGAAGTAACCTAGTGCTATTATTATGCCCATTTTACAGATAAGGTAACTGAGGCATCACAAAGTTATACTGCCCAGGATCACACAGCTCTATATCTGGCCTGGTTTTGACTTGAGTTTGTCTGATTCCACAGTATATATTTTAATCCAGAATGCTAAACTGATACTATTAATGATTGAATTGTGTCCCCTCAAAATGTGTATTAGAATCCTAACTCCTATACCTGTGGATGTAACATAATGTAATTAACTTATATCTAATGCAATGTAGTGTAGTCATCTTTCATGATGCAATTTAATGTAAGATAATGAATCAACTATTGAGCTCATAACAGTGTAGGGTGGACCCTAAACTTAATCACTTCTGAGTTATCTAAAGAACAGCATAGACACAAATACATATGTGGGAAGACATACTATGTGAAGATCACGTACAAGCCAAGGAACCAAGCAATACCCAGGACTACCTACAACTAAGTAATTGTCACAGTCAAGACCTCAATTTGAACTTTTAGCCTCCAGATCTTGAGAAAATAAATTTCTGTTCTTTAAAAGCCCCCTACTTGTGGTACTTCTATCACAGCAGCACTTAAAAAACTAAGGCAGCTACCCACCTAATCTTCAAGACACATTTCTCCTTTAAAAAGATTGCTTTCTTTACTTACCTCTCAAGAACTCATTTTCTTACAGCCTATACACTTTAAGATAAAATATTTGGACATCCCTCTTCATTCTCCCCCTGTTTCTTGCAGTTCTTCCTTACTCTTTCTACCTTCAGTTTTTAAAAATATGCCTTCACTTCCTGAAGGTACTTTCGATACAGCTATAACTCTACCCAGCCTTCCCTGTTACTATCATCTGCTGACCTCCAGATCACTTCTCAAGATTTATTCAGGAGTTTGACATCAGAGTTCATTCAATGTCAATGTGGATGACTCTCCAATAGCTCCTTTTTCACTACCAGGACCTTACTTAGCCTGAGTACTCAAGATTCTGATACTCTGCTCTGCAAATACAACCTCCTAGACTTTCACATAGCCTACTCCTCATTCCCACCAAACTTAGTGATCAACTTCTTCAAACCCTCAATCCTTGGCCCCCTTCTTCTCTTCGGGCAGCATCTTTACTTCATTTGCTTTCCTGTTGAGCTGCATCTCCCAAAACAACACAACCTTGCAGGGATCCTGTTCTGCTCCTACACCTCAGCTGCTAAGAGTTGCTAAGGAATCACACAACTTCACAGACTGCTACCAATTATGGTTTCTAATCTCAAATGGGCCTCCCGTGTTGCTGAGCAATTTTTTTGTTGTTGTTGTTCCTATCCTTGTTCAATTTTCACTTTCCTCCCCTTAGTGGTTATTCTAAGGCTTCATCACTCTAATTGTCCCTGGCTCACTCACCACATCCACCACACACTCCATGCCCTTCCACATTATCAAACGACCCTGCCTAGTTCCTATTTCAGACAGAAAACAGGAGCCATCAGACATAACTCCCTCTACTTCCAAATTCCTGACCCCCAAAATCAATTCATCTATCTGCATCCACATCTACTCATTACTGCTTTCTTCTTGCTCAGAAGAATAGATGTTAGTTCTTTTATCTAAGATTCATCCCTCTGCCCATGTTCTGGATCCCATTACCTCTTACAGCTTCCCAAGACCTGCTGTATTATTGATCTCTTCTATTTCCTGTGTCTTCATTCTTTCTCTCCCCTCTGGCTCCTACATACATCAAAGAAATTTGTTCTAGTATGATAAGATAGTGTACATGGCCTCTTCCTATGACATCCTTTAGATCGGGAATACCCTCTCTTCCATCTCGCCACTAAAATCCTTACAGACTCGGCTCAAAAGTTCTACTCTCTAAGAGCACTCTTGGGTGGAAGAGATCTCTTTATTTGAATTTCCATAGTATTTTTTGGTGTCATTCTTAGGTCATTAATCACATACTGTCCTACACTATAATTTGTCCATCCTTCCTTCTCTCTCTCTCTCCCTTCTTCCCTCCCTCCGTCCCCCTTCCTTCCTTCCTCCCTTCCTGCCTTTCTTCCTTCTTTCCTTTCTTTTAACACTTTCATATAGCACTTACAATGTACCAGACACTGTTCTAAACACATTTTAAAATATTAATTCATTTAAAAATATCAACAATTGGAAGCATTTGCTCATTTAAATATTTGTATATAGTTTCCTGTATTAGATTTTAAAATTATTGGAGGCAAAATTCATAATGATATCTCTTAGTCTTTCCCTATTTTGCTATCCCAGAGCTGGGTGGGCACCTTGCACATAATAGGCATTCGATGTATTTTCAAATGCATGAATGCATAGAAATGATTTAGTCATTGTATAGTCTTTATGTTAGTGACAAAATACCATACCCTGTCTTGTTCTATAAAGTGAAGACACAACTTACATGGTCTTCTAGTCATAATGTATGAAAAAAAGGTCATATAAATCTCTTAAAAAAAAGTCAAGTTGAAGTTCTCATATTATCTTTCAGAAAGTCTAGAATAATCCAGTGTTTCCTCCACTATTGAAAGAGATTGCTGTTTCCTCCACTGAATTCAAAATGAGGTAATTGGTTTGTATTTGGGGAGTATGGTATAAGATAATGACATATCTTTAAATCTAGAATCGTTTTCAGCCTGGTGAGATGCTCACACAATGAGACGCATGTGGGAAATAGGAACTGAGACAGATCAACCAATGGAATTATAGATTCACATCTCCTAATCCACAATCACTCCCAGGCATGTGCTCATCAAATGGAATGGCAGACAATATTGCCCAAATTGTTTGTGCTACCATATCTCATTAAATCTGAACACATTAGCTGTAAGATACATAATTTTATATACCTCTAAGAAATTTTAAATGCTGACAAACTATGTCAAGCCATCAACTGTAAGAAGAATTTCAATTTTAGAGATATTAAAATGTATATCATAGGATCAATGAAGTACAATATTAACTTTTTTAACCAAACTGTAATACCCTAAAGAGCAAGAAGCTTTATTTTGTATATCCTATACAACCTTGCATATAGTAGACAACAGTTTTTTGTTCAATTTAATCAAGTATCAATAAAAGCCAATTAAAATTTCCCAGGGGGTTAGATAACCTCTCTCAATCTATGAAGAGTCATAATAAATCAATAGCTTACAATGTCACTAAAATAAAATAAGTTCAGAGAAAATTTCAGTCAAAAACATGAATAGGTTCCTCCTTATTGGAAGTATAAAGTGCAAGGTATAAAGCAAGCTGATCCTCAGTACCTATTTGTATACAAGTATAATCTCTTTAAAATGAATTCTGAAGACAGTCTGGACCGGTAGGCAATAGGTTCCCTGAGAGTTATAGGTAGAACCAAGATGGTGAGCAATCAGCCAGATTTAGCATGTTTACTATTTATATATGAACTGCTGGAGAGGGGAGCACATTTCTGTTCTGCTCTCAGGGATAACTTGTGCTTATACTTCCTTCCTAGGTAGGTAGGTAGGTAGGTAGATTAAATAGATAGATAGATAGATAGACAGACAGACAGATAGGAAAGGAGGGAAGAAAGGGGGAGGGAGGGAGGAAGAAAAAGAGGGAGGGAAGGAGGGAGAGAAGGGAAGAAATAGATATGAATTTGTGGTGGAACATGGGATAAAATGAAAGAAATCACAGTGGAAATATATATCTAAAGGAAAATTAGAAAACTCTTCAGAAAATGTGATCTCATTCTTAGTGGTTAAAGATTTGTGTCAAGCATTATTATTCAAAGCGTTAGATTTTCTTGGTAATTTTGCTATATATAGGAGACCGTGGGTGGTGGAATGGTTAACAGGCTGGCTGCTAACCTAAAGGTTGGTGGTTCAAACCCATCCAGAGCTACCTCAGAAGAAAAGTCTGGTGATTTGTTTCTGAAAGATCACAGCCAAGGAAACCTTAAGGTGCACAGTTCTTCTCTGGCATACATGGGGTCACCGTGAGTCAGAATCCACCTAACAGCAACTGTTATGTCTGCTGAGATAAAATTAAAACATCTTCTATCGCTTTATAAACATATACAAGGCTTCACCTTTCCTGGGATCATGGACTTCTAGAGATGAAAAGGACATTAAAAAAAACCAAACCTGTGGCTGTCAAGTTGATTCTGACTCATAGTGACCCTACAGGATGGAGCAGAACTGATCATAGAGTTTCCAAGGATATAAATCTTCTACCGAAGCAGACTGCCACATCTTTCTCCTGCCGAGTGGCTGGTGGGTTCGAATCACCTACCTTTTGGTTAGCAACCGAAAGCTTAACCACTGAAACACCAGGGCTGAAAAGAACATTTAAAAAAAACCAAACTCATTGCCATAGAGTCAATTCCGATTCATAGTGACCTTATAGGACAGAATAGAATTGCCCTGTAAGGTTTCCAAGGAGCGGCTGGTAGATTTGAACTGCTGACTTTTTGGTTAGCAGCCAAGCTCTTAATCACTGTGCCACATTTTATAGATGAGAAAACAAGATTGAAGGATTGTCTATGCTTTGCCGAATGCATTTGGCCACCGGCTAAAAACCAATGAATCAGGCAAATGTGCTTTTACTAAAGAACCCCATGCGCACAGCCTGATCGGAGTTAGGAAACAGAGAAAGAGAACTTTTAGTCTTTTGTTATTTGTGTGAGGGGAGGGTGTATTGGGGCAGAATGAAAAAAAAAGCATAGAATACAGACAAATGGAAATGTCAGCAGGAACACTTGAAATACTGCCCAAAGAAACATATAGGAAACTGGGAGGCCCCCGTAGTTATTGTTTAATAAAACCAGCTTGATATTTCAATATAAAAGCAAGACTGGTTGAAAAGTAAGCAAGCGTCTCACTAAAACCACACTTAAATTCACTTTTCAGGCCTCATCAGAATATCAAAAGGAAATAATGCATTTTTTTCTTTTATAAATTACCAGATATTCTTTTACTGTCCTCCTTGATTTATTCTGACACCTCTGAGTATACTAAGTGCCAGCTTTATCAGGTATGTATCCATATGCGGCATCTTTACATGCATACATTCAAATATCTATCTAAATATACAAACCAGTCTGGCAATTTTATGTTTCCAAAACTGAGTAGCCAGTGTAGTGATGCAAAATTGAGTGCTTTTCAAAAAGGACTGCTACGTGTGTATGTACATCTACACAAATAACATGAGGTTTTGTTGTTGTTGTTGTTGTTTAATCCCTCAGGTATACCCCTCTTAACAGAATCAACTTAATTTCATTTGACATTGTCCTTTCCAGAGCTGCAAATTCAATGAGTGCAGCAGGTCCTGATCTTGGTTTTTAACAGATGGCCTCAACAACATGACAGTAATAGCATCTGACATGTGTTGTTTCAATGATCTCTTTTACTCTTGTAAAAGTATGGAAGCATTAGATCCCATGTGCTCCTTCAGATTGTTATTTCTGGCATGCTCTTCTTGGCATATGTTACGATGAACCATTCATAACAAATTAAATTTTCATTAAGATAAAAAAAATCTTTATGATCTGTAATTCTACAGTTTGTCTTTGCATTTTCTATGCAAATGGGTCAGTTTCACAAATAATTGAGAACAAGGGCTAGTTTAGATGTATTTTTTAAGAATTGGCTGTTTTGCTAAAGGGGTAGAAGGAGGAGAGACCTGGAATCCCAGGAATGGAAAAGAGACAAGATGCCTGAAAGGTTCATGGCCTTCTTTTCAATGCGTTTTGTAGGGAAAAATCATAGATTCCCAGGAAACACATCGAAAGAGGCTAACCCATATGATGCCACTCGAATGGCACCACATGGGCGAGATACAAGGATCAGCTGGAGCAGGCAGAACTCCTGTACCTTTAAGGTAGAGTTTTAGAGCTGATTGTAGCTATAATGAACAGTTTCTTCTAACTGTGCAATGGAATTTTCCTGAAGGACTCAGTGGTTTTACTCACTGGCAGGGTTTAGTAAAATGGGATTTCAGGCAGTGCAGTGCTTTCAACCCTAAGTAACTAAATCTAGTTAAAGCAGAAACATCAATGATTTTCAGCAAGTGCGCCTCATAGAAATGTCTGAGCATCATAAACCACTGCTGATTGCTTCTTTCAGAAAGCAAGCTGCACTTAAATGGGGACCAGAGGAGGCGAGAAAGCTAACCCAGGCGTCTCTCTTCCTGAGTTTGCACTTCAATCCCAGGTTTTTTTTTTTCCTATAATAATGTATTCAAGCCTACTTAGTAACTGGTAAACTACTTTATTTTCAATGCACACTGGAAATATGAGCTACAATTTGGTAAAGAAGCTGAACTTAATTTTTTACCTTGCCTCACCCTTAGCACAATCTTCACTTTGGTGACATTTCAGAACCTATATAAGAAAGAATCTCTTCATATATGAACTTTGACTATCAATGTGTTTCATTAGACTCTTTTCAATATTTTCTTTCTACTGAAAATGGAGTTCAGCTATTCACAAGGAGGATATAAAAGTGTGTAAGTTGAAGTCCAAAATAGTGGAGAATAAACAAATAGGTTTACTATTGAATACCTTATTATAATAATGAGTACAAAAATACTATCTATGCTTGTAAAATAAACACTTTATACTTTCCCAAGTTGTTTCATGTATGATTGATTCTAAGGTGAAAAGAAAACGATAAAAAGCAAGCCAAGCGAATACAATGAAAAATAGGAGTTTGGCAAGAGTTTTCTCTGCTTGACTGCTTACTAAATAGAAAAAAAAGGAGGCTAAACAATCCAGTAAAAAGTGGCAGTAGCAAGATGGTCACTCATTCGTAGAGCAGCTGCAAAATGTTTAAAAATTAAAAGGAAAGGGAAGCTTCAAGAAATGGATGTGTGTAAGATTCAGTGCTTCATAGACGCTACCAAAGAACTCAGAGAAATGAGGGTTTGTGGAAGAAAGAGGGGATGAGAACATCTGAGGGAGTGAAAGAAAGTGCACACTTGAGAGAGGAGCATCTGTGAAGGAAGGAGCAGGTTGCGCAGGGGCTGGAACAGAGTCATGCTATGAGAAAGTGTCCTGGGGACTCGCTGTAACATTCTAGCTCTTAGTCACTTAAATCCCTTGTGGAAGAGGTCAAACTACCTTGGACAAGGTCCAAGATGAAATTGCCTTTTGTCAAAATCTGATCTAAAGTAGATGGTTCTATAGCAAGTTTTGACTGTATTCACTTGAAAACCAGTATGTGAAATACAGTATGACATTACCTTCTCATGAGATTAATCTTGTATTAGGTGTTTCCATAGACAAAGCACATCAACAATTATTCTAAATGGAACCATGATTCTTCTTTATTGAAGTAGATCTGAGTGAGCAACTGATTGGCCTCCAGAGATGTTGCAGCCTAGGTAAAGTGAAATAGCGATAAAATAGTTACTTTTCCCAAAAGAATCAATTTTATACTAGACACAAAGAAAATCTCCATACATTTATAAAAGCCAGGACAGGACCCCATTTCTAACCAATTGCAATAAAAGGAGAAGTTAATTACAAAAACCAGAGCCATTTAGATATTTTAAAATATTCTCCTAAACAAATTTGGGTCAAAAGAAAATAAAAAAATATAGTAGACTACTAGGAGTGAAGGTCTAAAAGGAAAGAAGGAAGGGAGGGAGAAAAGAAGGAAGGAGGGAGGGAGGGAGGAGGGAGGAAGAAAGTAAGGAGGGAGGGAGGGAGGGAGGAAGGAAGGAGGGAGGGAGGGAGGGAAAGAGAGAGGGAGGAGGGAGGGAGGGAGGGAGGGAGGAAGAAAAAGAGGGAGGAAGGAAGAAAAAGGGAAGGAGACAATGAGAAGAAAGAAGCAAATGAACACTGAGGAACACATTTTGTGTGCCTAAAACTGTGCTTGGCACAACGAAGATACCAAAATTTATATATAAAATAAAATTCGTATAGACTCTTAAAAACTGAGTCAGAAAAATGGGATATATGAAGCAATTAGAGAATTTTTAATAACTAAATTATATTCTATAGATAACTACAATAATGATTTAAGAAACAAACAGAGAAGAAAGTTTGACAAGATCAAGGTAAAGTTGAGATTAGAGAAAGTCCTTAAAAGTAGAATAGCATCTCAATAAATGCAGAAATTTTAGACAAGGATTGCAGAATGAGTATAGGCAGGAAGGAAAAAAAGGAGCAAAGCATATAGCATAATATATATCAGAGAAGATTAATTTGACTGGCGTGAGAGTGATTTACACAATATGCGAACATAATGCCATCTTCTCTATGATATATATAGAGACAGACAGAGATAGTAGATAGAGACAGATGATGATATAGATATAGCTATAGATACATATATAGATTCATTTGCATTTCTATATGTAGGTAGGAGGGGAAACATGGTCTGTAAATATGTAATACGTTAGACATGTAAATACAGATTTTGAGCTCCTAGAGAATGAGGACCATATTATCCCTAATCCATCTAATCCATTGGTAGTATTTTTCAAAATCTCCCTAGACACAAAGAGGAAAGAAATGGTAATAACAATGCATTGTCTTTAGATAGAATTCTTCGTGGAATAGTTGGAAGAATCTTACAACAAAAATTACACGTATTTTTATGTCTCCATAAGGCAAGTAGATAAAGAGCTTTTATCTGAGTTCAGACAGGACGAATAAAGGTGTTAAGTGACTTGTTCATGCCATGTTTCTGAATAAATTTCAAGTGACTCTATAATTATTTAGCTTTTCAGGTGGCTTTGGAAATTTCTCCTTCTCTATCCTGGCGAGTGCTTCCGTTGTCTTCCCCCCTCGTGCCGCAGGGCTAACAGGGCTGTGATAGTAGGGCTGCAGTGTGCCATTAGCCTCTTCCCAGTCCATCCGTTCACCTCTCATTCAAAAGCAGCTTCAGACCAGTTGGCTAGAAGTTTCCTATTTGATTTTTTTCCTAATTTTTTTACTTTAGCATTCTCTGTTTTTCCTGAACTAAGGCTATACATAGGAGAATTCAACTGAAACTCAAGGATACAATTTAATCCATTCGACCAACCCTCTGTGTTTGAGTCCATTTCAGCATAAATCCGTATTCTGTAACCCTCAAACACAGGAAATCAAGGCTTCCAGTATAAATTATCAGTCAATCCATGGTTTCAGCTCAAGTGAGATAAGAGAAAATACTGAAATTTTAGATCTTCTCCTTCTCAGTCAACCCATGTAAATAAAATTACAGTCATTTCTCTCATATTGGAAATAGAATAAACTTAGAAGTCAAGAAGGCTGAATTTTAGACCCAACACTGCTATAACTTGTTATATTATGAAGTAGAAGTATCACAGGGCTTTAAAATAGTACAGATCTCAGCAAAATTACTGACTTGCTATCTGACACAGAAGAAGTTGCTTAACTTGCTTAACTTCTCTGACCTATCTGTAAAGTAAATACTATTTAATTCACAAGGTGGTTATGAGGATCAGATTGATCAGTTTATAAAAAGCAATTAACGGATGCCTCAGGTGGCATTCAATAATATTCAACTCCTTTCCTATAAAATAAAGGAGTTGGATTAGAGCAACTTTAAGGTCCCTTCTGGTGCTAATATTTTATGTTTCTATTACTTTTTCTAGGTACTATAAATTGTATATCAGTCTGGTTCCCTTTCCTAGCCTCCAAGCAACCCCCCTACAAACACCTAACTCCCACCTGTACACTCAAAATAGCTCCACGCTCTGCAGCTCTTAAGACAAAACCTCTACATTGTACCCCATTTTCAAGAACTCAGTTGCTGCTTGACTTTTCCTCTGGGTCTTTAATTCCATCTTTTTCCCTCTCATTCCTCTCATGATATGGAGGCCAGTCTCTGAGCCCCTATCACCGCCACATGGTGACTGCTACCTGTCCTAACCCTGTGCTGAGCAACTGCCTGCTTGGACACTCACGGCCTGCCTGCTGCCAACTGGAAAGTGCGAACCCACCAGCCAGGACATCTGTCTACAGACCACCGCCAGGCCTCCCAGATACCAGCTACCCACCTGTCAGCCTGCCTCTCAGTGCTCGCTGTGTGAAAGCCAGCCCTATTCCCTCCTGTCCAGCTGAGCCTACTCCACTGATGGCTTCTGGACTATCAGCCAAACCTTGGACCTCACGTGGACCTTGTCTTAGTTACCTAGTGCTGCTGTAACACAACTATCACTAGTAGGTGGTTTTCAAGAACACAGATTTATTTTCTCACAGTTCTGAAGGCTAAAAGCACAAATTAGGGTCTCGGCCATGCTGATTCCTTCCTTGTCAGTAGCCCTGGGCATTCCTTGGTTCTTGGGCATCCCTTGGCTTGTAGACAATCCTCACACGGCATCTGTCTTCCCCTGTGTGTATGTCTCTGTGTCTATTCTGGTTATTTTATAGTGCAGAAGTGATTAGGTTCAGGACCCACCCTATGCTGGTATGACAACATTAACATAACAAAATAAAAATCCCTATTGCTAAACAGAGTCATATTTGCAGGTACAAGGGTTAAGATACCAGCATACATTTGCGGGAAACACAATTCAATCCATAACACTTGGCTTAGCATTTAAGGAAGTTTGTAAAAATGCATATTACGTATTACTAAACCTTTGAGTGGTGCAAACAGTTAAGCCCTCAACTATTAGCCAAAGGTTGGCAGTTCGAACCCACCCAGAGGGGTGTCAAGAAACAGGCCTTGAAACCCCTATAGAGCAGTCTACTCTGCACACACGGGGTCACCATGAGTCAGAATTGACTCAACAGCAACCAACAGCAACAACAATAGATGCATTTAGTAGCTCACCCTTGATCTACTAAATCAAAATCTCTGTAGGTAGAGTCCAGGAATCTGTAATTTTTAAAATTCTCACGGTGATTATTATAAGCAGCCAGGCTCAGAAGTCTCTGCTCCAGAACTAATGAACTTAGAAGTCATGAGTCTTAGTTCATGTGGCCCGAGTATATTAGCTACAATATGACTATTCCTGTTTCACGGCCACATACAACATCTCCAACCCTGGTCAGCTTGCCCCTAAGTGTTTGCTGTTCCTCATGTGGAAAATCAGGTGAAAGCAGGGATTATTCCATCTAAACTCATCAGCAATACAGAAGGTCAGCTATAATAACAACATAAATTACACAAACATAACAACAGCTAACCTTTATTTTGTGATTATACACGCCAGTGCCAGGTGTTTTACCTGCATTATCTCATTTAATGCTCCAACATCTTTATCAAAAAAAAACCAAACCTGTTGCCGTCGAGTCATTTCGACTTATGGTGACATCTTTATCAGGTAGCTATAACTGTCTGCTTTTTACATACAGGGAAATAAATCCAAAAAAGGTTAAATAACCAAATCATGTCTTTCTCCTGGCTAAATTCTCCAGTGATTTCTATTATTCTTAAAATTGTACTCAAACTCTTTCCGATAGGGTACAAGACTATTATCTGATTTCTGCCTGCCTTTTTGTTCTCATCTCCTAACACTCTCTCCTTTGCTCACTGCACCCCAGACACTAGGCTTCTTTCTGTCCCTCAACCACACCAAGCTAGTTCACCCTGAGGGCTTTTGCCAGGGATGGGTTACCCAATAAGCAAGGTACACAGACTTACTTGTGCTAATTTACTAATCTGTAGCGCACAATTTCACCTGTTTTTCACCACATCTTTGATAAGCTCATGCGTACCTTGCTTACTGGTTAACTCACACCTGCTTTTGCACTTAGGGTTCTCTCTAGACCACTCTTCTTACAGATCCTTGTTTGTTTGGCCATTTTGTAATTTAGGTCTCAAACTTCTCAGTGAGATCCTCTCTTCCCAGAACTTCCCTGACCCCCATAAAACCATTTCAAAAATATTTTATTGTTTATTTTATTTTAGTTTTGGTTGTCAACATGTTTTGTTATGGTGGTGATGGTGATTAAGTGGTAAAATTTTCACCTCCCATGCAGTAGATCCAAGTTCAATTCCCAGCCAATGCATCTCATGTACAGCCACCACCCATCTGTCGTTGGAGGTTTGCTTGTTGCTATGATGCTGAACAGGTGTCAGTGGAGCTTCCAGACTGAGATGGAGTAGGAAGAAAAGACTGGTGACCTACTTCTGATAATCAGCCTATGAAAACCCTATGGATCACAATGGTCTGATCTGAAACCGATCATGGGGGTGGCACAGAACTTGACAATGTTTCATTCTATTGTACATGAGGTTGCCATGAGTCAGGTACTGACCTGAAGGCAGCTAAAACCAAAAACATGCCCTCTTGGAATGAAAGCACCATAAGGATAAAGATCACATCTTTCTTCTTTATTTCCTTACCCCCAGTGGCTGGAACCTGAACATAGTAGCACCAAATTATACTGAAGAAATGCATGGATAGAGGACTGCATGAATGAATGAATGATTTGTCCATAGTCACACAGCTAAGTAAATAATAGAACCTGGATTCTAAGCAATTCATTCTCTTTGCAAACCCTACAAGTTAATGTCTGAAAGAATTAAATTCACAAGTATACATCAAACTTAAAAATAAGGAATAGATTAATTCCTGGAGGAAGCTGATTCAATAAACAATTAAGTTGTTGTTATCGTTAGATGTCATCAGGTTGGTTCCGACTCATAGTGACCCTATGCACAACAGAACAAAACATTGCCCGGTCCTGCGCCATCCTCACAATCGCTGTTATGCTTGAGCCCATTTTTGCAGCCACCATGTCAATCCATCTCAATGAGGGTCTTCCTCTTTTTCGTGACCTTCTACTTTACCAAGCATGATGTCCTTCTCCAGGGACTGATCCCTCCCGATAACATGTCCTAAGTATATGAGACATAGTCTCACCATCCTTGCTTTTAAGGAGCATTCTGGTTGTACTACTTCCAAGCTGATTTGTTCCTTCTTTTGGCAGTCCGTGGCATATTCAGTATTCTTCACCAACACCACAATTCAAAGGTGTCAATTCTTCTTCAGTATTCCTTATTCACGGTCCAGGTTTCTCACGCCTATGAGGCAATTGAAAACACCATGGCTTGGGTCAGGTGCGCCTTAGTCTTCAAGGTGACATCTTTGCTTTTTAACACTTTAAAGAGGTCTTTCACAGCAGATTTGCCCAATGCAATGCATCTTTTGATTTCTTGGCAGCTGCTTCCATGGGTGTTGATTCTATGGGTGTTTTGGTATTTTATAAACAATTATAGCTACGTTTTATTGAGGGCCTACCATGTGCCATGCACTCTGCTAAGTGCTTTTCCAGCCTTGTCTATGTAATCCTTATAATCACCCTACAAAGTAGTTGTTTTGTGTGTTTGTTTTCGTCCTCACCTTGCACTGAGGAAATTGAGGCTTGTAGAGGTTGAGTAATTTACCCAGGTCACACTTAATTGGTGACTGAGCTAAGATGGAACGCAGGTCTAGCCACCTTCGGAATTTGAGCTGTCTCACTATGTACCACAAAATTTGAGTATGTTTTAAAATAATGTGTCACATTGTATGAATTTCCCAATCTAAATATATGTTTACTTGGTACTTTAAAAGTGAATATAAAACAATTTGTGGCAAAAATAATATGTAAATTTTATCATCACCACTGATACTATTCTCATCTCAATTCTTTTCCCTGCGAGAGAAACAAGATGTTACTTGATGGTGAAATTTTCCTAGCACTAAGATCTAATATGTTACATAGAAGGGCAGTTCCACTAGATAGAAATTATACATGGCAGATGTCCAGGACTAATTCATTGCCTTTTAAATGAAACAGCAAGAATGTCTTTGAAGAGACATTTACACCACCGCATAAAGTAATCTTCCAAAGTGCGGTATGTGAGCGATGATTAACCAGAACAAACTGCCGAGGTTAATGAATAATGATAATCTGGATCCATCTGCATAAACTCCTTCTACTCAGGATTTTTTTTCCCTAGTTTTCTCTTGAGATGACTATTTACAAGCTAAAGTAGGAATTAGACACTTGCAAAGAGATATCAGACACCTGCATTCTTTAAACATCTATAAATGCAGAATACTGACCTAGACATGGAAAAAACAGTTAACAGAGAAAGTCTTTTGACTGTGTCTTATCCAATCAGCCTGTCTATAACAAGCCTGGAAAATCAGCTTTCAAGAGGAGCAGAAGAGTTCTGATCTGTTTAATAAAGGATCCTTCAAGGGAAAGGAAAAAGTGAAAACATACGCAATTAAAACAACCTGCCTAAGCAACACAGAAACGATGACAAGAAAACAAGTAAGTACGAGCAGCTAAACTGGATAATATTCAGAAACAAGTGAATAAAGCAAAAACTAATTGCTGCCATTAAAAAGGGGGAGGAGGCATTAAGAATCTCCTACCAACCCCTGGAAGAGCACACTGTCATTGCCCATCCAGCACATAAATCCAGTGCACCAATCTTGAGAACATCAGAACATTGGATGGTGACATCAAAATGGATTTTTCTTCACATGCTGAAAATTTTTCTACACAAAAACTAATGTTCATCATTCTCTCCAGAATTTTTACTTCTCTTCCTAAACTGCTGGTAACAGAATGATAAAATTCAGTGATGTAAAAGCTCTTTGATTTCTCTGGAAGAAATCTAGAGCCTAGATTCAAGTATCTCCTTATTATTCTTTGCTATACAAACAGGGTTAAAATCTTTGTAACCCATAGTCTTTGAGCACTTTTGTTCCTGTCACAAAAATATGTTTCAGGTTTCCCTTGTCCTTTCCCTGCCCCAGTGTCTTAGCTTCTTAGGGCTACCATAACAAAATATCATAAAGTGGGTGGCTTCAAAGAACAGAAATGCATTGTCTCACCGTTCTGGAGAATAGAAATCTGAATTCAGGGCATTGACAGCACCATGCTCTCTCTGTCCACTCTAGGGAAGATCTTTCTTTGTTTTTATGCAGGTTCTGTCAGCCCTGGGTATTCCTTGGTGTTCCTGGGCTTTTAGATGCATCTTCACACAGTATCTGTTTTCCCTCTGTGTAACTCTGTGTGTTCTCCTCTTTTATAAGACACTACTTAGAGAACATTAGGACCCACCCTACTCCAGTATGACCTCACTAACCTGATAAAATCACCAAAGATTCTATTTCCAAACAAGGTCACATTCACAGGTACCAGGGTTTAGGACTTCAACATATCTTTTGAGGTGACACAATTCAATCCATAGTAATCAGAGGAAAGAAAAAGCGTATGGAAAATGTAATTTTTCCCCACCTTCATTTGTACTTGTTGGGTGTCTTCCTTCCTCGACAAACTGACCTCCCAGCCTCTGGTCAATTCCCCATGGCAATCCATCATACCCATCACTGTTAAAGGAGTTGACTTCTCCCTGTAAGCTCAAATATCAACATATCTCTTGCCTGCCTAAAAATTTTGATGATGCCCATCTTTTACAGAATAAAGTCCAATGATGTTGTTATTAGTATTAAAACAAGCCACCTGTTCCTAAGGAATTTATGGTTTCACACAGAAAACAGGAACTGTTCACAAAATTTGTGAATAAAATTTGACTGGCACATATAGTTAGCATGGCCTGCATAGTAGTTTTTTAATTGAGTCAACATTTAAAAATTAGGAGTTCACACAAAACTATCAGCTATCCAGCTTCTCCTTTCACATCACTAACGAAAAAAGAAAAAGAAAAAGATTTAGCATGCTTATATGACAATAGGGGACCCTGGGTGGCACAAACAGTTAAAACTTGGTGATTCAAGTTCACCCAGAGGCACCTGGGAAGAAAAGCTTGGTGATTTTCTTCTGAAAAAATCATTTACAGAAAATCCTCCGGAACACAGTTCTTCTCTGATGCACATGGGGTCGCCATGCCATGAGTCGGCATCAACTCAGTTTGCTTACGTGACTATGATACCTAGAGTTGAGCAGCTGGTGTTTCCTTTGAAGAAGGCATTGGTCTACAGTGTGTGAGAGTCCCCACCACTCCCCACTGCTTCCCTGACATCAAAGTAAAGTGTTAGCTGCCATTTACTATCACACACTATTGTTTTTTTCACATTAAGGAGAAATATATCTCATATATATCTCTATCAAAATTGGAAAAGCAAATGATAATCCAAGAGGATCTCATGTTTCAGAAAAACTAGAATATAACATGAACTCTGTGAAAGAGAAAACTATTTATACACATTTAATAAACAAAGAAAGTGAGTCCGTGTCTTACATCTGGACTACTTCACTCATTTCATTATCAGCTTGGTACCTGAAGGCATGTGGATTTGCAACCCCTAATCTAGACTGTAAACTCCACGGAGAGAGAGACAATATTTTGATGTTGTTGTCATTACCATATCTTGCATGCCTAGAATAATGTCTGGCACAAAGTAGATCCTCAATAAGTGTTTGTTAAATAAACATAGTCTAACAGTAAGGAAGATGGATATTTGAAAATAACAGCAATTATACAGAGACAAGTGGTGTAAAAGGATACAGTGGAAATACCAAGGGCTTTGGTTTCCTCATCCAGCATACATATAATGAAGGTGAGAGAGAAGGTGTCTATGTCTCTTTGTCCACTACTCTCTGCAGTGAGATGTTACCATGAAATACATGAAGAAAAAAAGAAAAGGACCATACAGACAACTTTCACTAGTTTTCTGTCTAGAAACACAATCCCCCTTTCCAAGGATAATCCAGATAATCCAGAACCTTCCACATGTGGACTTATTACGGCAACTGACAAAATGTCTACCTCATCCAACTCTTCTTCATTGTCAGAATAAATTTTTATGATTTGTGTATTTTTTATGTATGCATGTACTAAAACATATCTGTAAGGATATGTAATGTTCCCAACCCCCAAAGACAAATAAAGACTGGATTTATGAAGATATGGATAATAAAAGGCAATAATAATGAAAACTAAAAAAAATGAGGTATTCGATTTACGTCAGAACCAACTTACAATAAAGTCATCAGAAAGAAATCCCATCATAAGTCAGAGGCTAACTATATATGTATATATATATACACACACGAAACCAAACCAAACTCATTGCCTGTAGTTGATTTCAACTCATAGCAACCCTGCAGGACAGAGCAGAACTTCCCCATAGGATTTCCAAGGCTGAAATCTTTACAGAAGCAGACTGCCACATCTTTTTTCCACAGAGCAGCTGGTGGGTTCAAACTGTCAACCTTTCAGTTAGCAGCCAACTGCTTAACACCCACTACACTATCAGGGCCCATATATATATATATGTGTGCATGTGTGGGTGTGGGTGTGTGTATACACTCACAAATACACACACATACACACACACACACACACACATATATATATACACATATAATCACTTGGTACAATGCAATGATAATTGGTAACTAGCCACTGCTGGCAAATGCTGCTACAGAGTGGGACATCTTTCTCATGCAGCATCTTAGTGGAAACAAAAATCTCTGGACTTTGGCAATTAAAGTCCTGACGTCAATACTTATGCTTTGTCTTAAAAATATCCAAAGAAGTAGCAGTTTACAAACACAAATACTTATTCTGCTGTAGAGAAAATTGACCTTATTTTCTCTGATGAGAACTCTAGGAATGGTATTTACTGAGATTATGTTACTTCCCTAAATTATAGTTTAGATACTTGAGGTAGGGAAAAGAAAGGATAACAAAATAACATCAAATTATACATATGCAACATTCTCTTAATGGGAAATAAAGCAGTTCTTCAGATTAAAGAAAAAAAAAGACCTCCATGTAAAAATTAACAGTCTCTTTATGCCTGATTTTCCCTGATGGGGCTAGAAAATAACTACCCTGTATTAGAAAATTAGGGAAAGAGCCAGGGAAAATGGAGAGATAGAAAGAGTAAGTACCAAGAAGAGAATAGAAGATTAGGAGGGGAACAAATTGTGAGAAATAGAGAAGAAAAGAGAACAGGAAGAGACCAATGAGACTGTGGGAGGGAGAGGCAGGCAGACGGTAATTCCTTCAAGGGCCATGCAAAGATTCCAAGTTATGGATAGTCAAAGACTGGTTCATAGTATTTTTAAAAATCTAGTCCATAGTGTTTTTACAAAAATAAATGTAATTGGTTTATTTCAATTCTAGAAAACAAAAAAACCTATTTTAAAACTTAGGCCAAATATAATTGATTCAGTGTTACCTTGATGCGTTTGGGGCCCTCAGTTGGCCCTCGTGTACCTCAGACTTCCACCAGGTGGGATCTCTGTTGTGAGAAGAATCAATCTGCATTTGCCAATGAAAGGAAAAATATGGTCCATAAAATAGGCCAGAAATTACTAAAACTGTGTATTGACTGCCATCAAACATGACTTATTGATTTCAGTGAGTAACTGAGAAGATGACGTTTGCAGGTGTGAAAGGGGTCTATGAGGAACTCCAGAGAAAATTAACTTCCTGTTCCACACAATAGTGAAACCAAAATGGTGAGAGATTAATACATGTTTTCTTTTTCCTATAATTTTCCTTCCCTGTTCCAAGATGGCCATCAGGTCTTTATGCTTTCTTCTCTCAGAGGAGTTCTTTTGGCAAGGCCAAAGCAGAAGCAGGCTGAAGATTATATATCTTTCCGGATCTTTTTTTTTCTTTTCCTAAAAGTCTCTAAGCTTGTTTAGGGAATTATGCCAAGTCTGCAGAGAAAAAAGGGAAGGAATAAAGGTGAGTGTTTGGAGGGAGAGCTTCCCCCTAAAGACTAGGAAAGGAATTCAGTTCTATAGGTTCCTCAACACAAAGTATGCGGCTGTCAGGCACCCTGAAAGGCATGCAGAGCGTAACTAAGGTATGGCAGGTAGGGCGTGTGCCCTGGGCCCCGCTTGAGGAGAGGTGCTAATGAGCAGTTTCTATTGGCCATCGCAGTTTCCACTGCCAACTGTTTGAGAGATCATTCAGCAATTTAAAACTTATTTCTGTAGGTAGGCTGCTGAAGGCGTGAGAGACTGGACACCAACGGCCTGAGCACCCAGCCCCACAAAGACCCAGGCTCCTCTTATAACTGAACCAGCAGATCCTCTCTTCAAGGGTTGATGTGCACTTGGGCAGAGATTCATTGGAACCAAAGACATGAAAAATCGTCCCCAAATGTTCTCACTATAGGATCCTCTACTCTTCTTCCTCTCCCATCTCAGCCCACCAACACTTTTACCCAACCCAGAGATAGAGAAAACAATTGCTAAGATTGAATTTCTACCATATACCAAAGGCTTAGTTAAGATTAAATTTGATTTAGAGAAGTAAAAAATTTCTTACACCTAAGTGTTGGGGTGGAATAGCATTCATTGCTGCTATAGCACATTTTAATGAGTCACTTTAATTTTGTACAGTTCAGTCACATCTCACATTAAATGCAAAGTAGAATCATTCTTATTCTCAGCCTTCTCCACTCCCAGCTCCTGGGCTGCAACTTGTCAGACATTGTTCTAAACACTTTACCATAACTGTCTGAGGAAGATACTATTATTACCTCCAATGTTACAGATCAAAGCACTGAGGCTCAGAGAGATTAATGAACATACTTTTTGGAGTCTCTGGGTGGTAAAAACAGTTAACGTGCTTGGCTGCTAACCAAATGCTTGGAGGTTCGAGTCCACCCAGAGGCACATTGAAAGAAAGGTGTGGTGATCTAATTCTGAAAAATCAGCCACTGAAAACCCTATGGAGCATAGTTCTACTCTGAAAACAAATGGGTCACCATGAATCAGAATCAACACTACAGAAACTGGTTTGATTTTTTATTGCTTTTTGTTTGTGTGTTTGTTTTTTTAAGGTCACAGTAATTCCCTGGAGAAGAACAGCATGCTTGGTAAAGTAGAGGGTCACCAAATAATAGGATGACCCTCAATGAAATGGATTGACACAATGGCTGCAACAATGGGCTCAAACATAGTAATGATTGTGAGGATGGCACAGGGACTGGGCAGCATTTCATTCTGTTGTACATAGGGTCACTATGAGTTGGAACCAACTTGACAGCACTCAACAACAATTTCGCTGAAGATAATTCAAAACAGTTACAGCGGTACATCAACAGGAAACTACCAGAAATTTAAGTCGGATTCAGAAGAGGATGTGAAAGAAGGGATATCATTGCTGATGTTAGATGGATCTTGGCTGAAAGCAGAGAATACCAGAAAGATGTTTACTAGTGCTTTATAGACTGCACAACGGCATTCGACTATGTGGATCATAACAAACTATGGACAACATTGCGAAGAATGTGAATTCCAGAACACTTCATTGTGCTCATGAGGAACCTGTACATAGATCAAGAGGCAGTTGTTCAAACAGAACAAGGGGATACTGCATGGTTTAAAGTCAGGAAAGGTAGGCATCAGGGTTGTATCCTTTCACCATACTTATTCAATCTGTATGCTGAGCAAATAATCCGAGAAGCTGGACTATACGAAAAGAACTTGGCATCAGGATTGGAGGAGGACTCATTAGCAACCTGTATTATGCAGTTGCCACAACCTTGCTTGCTGAAAGTGAAGAAGACTTGCAACACTTACTGATGAAGATCAAAGATCACAGCCTTCAGTATGGATTACACCTCAATATGAAGAAAATAAAAATCCTCACAACTGGACCAATAAGCAACATCATGATAAATGGAGAAAATATTGATGTTGTCAAGGATTTCATTTTACTTGGATCCACAATCAACACCCAGGGAAGCAGCAGTCAAGAAATCAAAGGACTCATTGCATTGGGCAAATCTGCTGCAAAAGACCACTTTAAAGTGTTCAAAAGCAAAGATGTCACTTTGAGGACTAAGGTATGCCTGACCCAAGCCATAGTGTTTTCTATCACCTCATATACATGTGAAGGCTGGATAATGAATAAAGAAGACTGAAGAAGAATTTATGCCTTTGAATTATGATGTTGGTGAAGAATACTGAATATGCCTTGGACTGCCAGAAGAACAAGCAAATCTGTCTTAGAAGAAGTACAACAAGAATGCTCCTTAAAAGCCAAGATGGCGAGACTTTGTCTCACTTACTTTGGACATGTTATCAGGAGGGACTGGTCCCTGGAGAAGGACATCATGCTTGGTAAAGTAGAGGGTCAGCAAAAAAGAGGAAGACCCTCAATGCAATAGATTGACACAGCGGCTACAGCAATGGGCTCAAATATAGCAACGATTGTGAGGATTGCGCAGGACCATTTCGTTCTGTTGTACATAGGGTCACTATGAGTTGAAACCGACTTGATAGCACCTGACAACAACAAGGTCACATATCTAGTGAGCAAGAGAACCAGGACACAAAGCCAGGCAATCTGACTACAGAGGGCTTGGTCTTAGCCAGCTGCTCTGATGGCTCCTCAAGCTGGGTGAGGCTTCCTGCCTTTGGACAATCAAAGTCTAAATCACACAGAGCAAGAATCTCCATGTGTCCCGAATGTCCTGGTATAGCCATATGATGGCAGATGTGAAAACTCAGAACACTGAAACAAAATAAGCCTCGGTGAATAGCTATTGATAAACAGAATGTTTGCCTTGACATTCTCCAGAACGGGAAACTTAAACCTCTTTCGACAATAATCCCTGTTCCAGTGCTTCCGAATTTTAAAAAGATGGCCTAAGGCCCAGCAAGTCCCTTTTTTATTTTGCCATGGAAAGTTTCGCCAGCACCTCACTCATAAGAGCCTGTGTGCACTCACAGTGAGGAAACCCGCCC
>NW_004444100.1:5458229-5459541 GCF_000243295.1 Trichechus manatus latirostris | reverse complement strand
AAAATATTTAAATATGAATTAAAATAATCAAAGATCAAAAGAGCTATTTGTAAAGCTTTGGAAAACCTAACCCAACATATTCCCTGTACCTTTACAAATGTGTGTGCTAAGTGGCAAATGTCAGTGCCAAATAATAATTCTTTACATTTTATTGATAATTGTTTTCAGCCTGACATATGGAAGAAACATAATAGTTGCAAGGAATTGCAGCAATACATTTAGTTCCTTTACACCTCTGCTTCAATCACCTTTCATAAAGTAGAAGAAATGAAAGGAATTTTGTAAAATATACAAAGGAAACTAAACTCGTGGATACATGCTTGGAGACCCAAACCAATTCCTTTCATCCAGACACACATAACTCTTACTGCAGACTAGGCTCCAGTTTTTTGGATAAGCAGTCACTCCCTCCTGTTAGAGCTTGGGAAGAATGACTATCTGTGATCATGTATCACTATCATTAAAACTAAGGAAATATGCCTACCCACTCCTTGCATAAGAAGGAGAAGAAAAGTAAAAAATAATAATCACCAGCTTCCAAGCACTGACTTTTTGTGTCTTTTATAGGGATCCATGAATCTTCCAAAATTAATGACAGTGGATAAGCTTTCTCAAAGATTTTGCAGGATGCTGCTGGCACATTTCTGCAAGGTAAAGCGATTTACTTTGCCATCAGAGGAGGAAAAAAAGGAGTGCTTAGAAAAATAAACTAGCTAGAAAATAAAATTATAAAGCTGAAGAAATAATATATGAAAGAAACATCCCACCTATTCTCAATTTTAATCATCTCAAAACCTAAAAGAGAATTAAACTTATTTATTTCTCCCACTGAAGCCATTTTTGCTGAAATTGCAAAACCAGCCATTTTACAAAAGAAAAAGAACAAATCATAAAGATTCTGGGCTGTCCAGAGCAAATACTAGGCGTTAAAGAAGGAAAAGGAAAGATGAAAATTAAGCCTAGTAGAAAAGAAGTAATTTCAATGAATGCATTCTCTACTGTGTATTTTAATAACTAATTAATTAATATCTAAATTATAAAAATTTTCTGACAGAATAATTCCCAAATCCATAGCTGACTCTGTTGTTGTTAGGTGCCATCGAGTAGGTTCTGACTCATAGCAACCCTGTGTACAACAGGACAAAACTCTGCTTGGTCCTGTGTCATCCTCACAATCGTTGCTGTGCTTCAGCCCATTGTTGCAGCCACTGTATCAATCCATCTCCTTGAGGGTCTTCCTCTATTTTGCTGACCCTCTACTTTACCAAGCATGATGTCCTTCTCCAGGGACTGGTCCCTCCTGATAACATGT
>NW_004444100.1:5406132-5458129 GCF_000243295.1 Trichechus manatus latirostris | reverse complement strand
GCAGTCCATGATATATTCAATATTCTTTGCCAACATCATAATTCAAAGGCATCAATTCTTCCTTGGTCTTACTTATTCATTGTCCAGCTTTCACATGCATATGAGGCGATTGAAAATACCACAGCTTGGGTTAGGCATTGGGCAGCCCTGGAGGCACGGTGGTTAAGAGTTCGGCTGCTAACCAAAAGGTCGGCAGTTCAAATCCACCAGCCACTCCTTGGAAACCCTATAGGGCAGCTCTACTCTGTCTTATAGGGTCGCTATGAGTCAGAATCGACTCGATGGCAACAGGTTTGGTTTTGGTTTTTTCTTCCAAGACAGATTTGTTCATTCTTCTGGTAGTCCATGGTATATTCAATATTCTTCGTCAACTCCATAATTCAAAGGCATCAATTCTTCTTCGGTCTTCCTTATTCATTGTGCAGCTTTCACATGCATATGAGGTGATTGAAAATACCATGGCTTGGGTCAGGCATATCTTGGTCCTCAAAGTGACATCTTTGCTTTTGAACACTTTAAAGAGTCTTTTGCAGCAGATTTGCCCCACACAATATGTCGTTTGATTTCTTGACTGCTGCTTCCATGGGCGTTGATTGTGGATCCAAGTAAGATGAAATCCTTCACAACTTCAATTTTTTCTCTATTTATCATGATGTTGCTTATAGGTCCAGTTGTGAAGATTTTTGGTTTCTTTGTGTTGAGATGTAATCCATACTGAAAGCTGTAGTCTTAGATCTTGACCAGTAAAGATTACAGCCCAGGAAACCCTATGGGGCAGTTCTACTCTGTCCTATAGGGTAGCTATGAGTCAGAATTGACTTGATGGCACACAACAACTACAATCTTTAAGGAACCAGATTGCCACTACATCCTTCTCCTGCAGAGCGGCTAGTGGGCTCAAACCGCCGACCTTTCAGTTAGCAGCCAAGCACTTAACCACTGCACCACCAGGGTAGAACTCTCTCAACCCATCTTTGCTTAACCAATTTGTCAGATTACCCAATGCTCCCAAGTCTTCGTAAAGCTTATCTGTTGAAGCCTATAGACGTGAGGAAGTCTGTGGCAAAGAGACTACTCTGTGCTCTGTTCACTCCGTTCTATGCCTGCCAGTTGAGTTGGATGCTTGCCAAGAGTCAGTTATGTTTGTTCCCATCCCTGTTTATGCCTCTTAAACTCATCTTTGTAATCATATAATTGTATAATTTAATGAAATATTATGTAACTCAATGGTATGTGAATGCAAAAAAAGCATTGTGGCTTCTTTTAAAATCATATTGAATGTTTTAGAAAGTTTTATAAAGGTGAGTCACTAAAAAATACAGTGTCAGATTAGGTGTGAGTGAAACAACCATAAAATATTGTTAAAGAATCATAAAAATGGAGAAGATGTTGGCACTCGAATTGCTTCTCTGTTGTCTTTAGGTTATTGCTCAGATTAAAAAAGCCAAATCAGAACTCACAATGAATTATGAGTGTGGAGCTCTGGTGGCACAATGGTTAAGAGCTGGGCTGCTCATTGAAAAGTTAGTGGTTTGAACCCACCAGCCACTCTGAAGGAAAACAGACCTTGCGATCTGCTCCCATAACGATTACAGCCTAGAAAACCCTATGGGGCAGTTCTACGCTGTCATATAGGGTCACTATGATTTGGAATCAACTCCATGGCAAACAACAACAGTGCAAGAAAGATAATGCAGAACTCAGTCATGGTCTCAAAATGAAGACCATGGCTTTATATCAAAATATTGGGGAAATGATGTAAATATATATGTACTGGAGGTGAATAGAATCTCTAAGGTGTCTTTTTAAAAACAATTTCCTGCTTTAACCAACTTCTTCAATCAAATAATTTAGATAACCAACGACTGTCCTGATTACATTGGCTAAAAGGGCCTCTAATGCTACTTTAACCTAGACCAGAATTTAGACAAGCAAAACACAGAGATGAAATGATTCTTTCCAAAAGTAAGTCCTTCATAAACATGGAAAAAACATTAACTGGTTGAACTAGACTTTGAGGTTTGTTGTTATTTGTGTAATGCCTCATCTTATAATTATTGGAATGGGAACAACATTATAAGAGCATCAAGGCCACACGCTTGCCTTTAAGGAAGACTGCTCCCGAATTCGTAAGAAGATGAGAATTTCTGCATTGAAGTTTCTCTTTGATTCCTTTTATATTAGGATAAGAGTTTTGATGTAATAAATTATGTTGTAACTTTACATTCATTATTTACTAGTGTAGGCCATATGAATGTGGTTGTGAAGTTGTTAAATAATTAAACTGACCTGCTCCAGTTAAGGAGAATATTTAACAGTGTGACATAGTAAATATAACAGTGATTATGCTACTGCACAATTTGACTCAGTATTTCTGCCCAAATCCAGAACACTAGATAAAACTACCATAACCAGGCAGGCCACAAAACAAAAGGAGAGTGTAGAGGACCCTGAAACTGGGGTGAACATTGCTAGAGTAGTAAGAAATGGATGAGAAGCATTTAGCATGGTAGAAGAGGGAAGAATTCTCTTTTTAACACCATGATGAACTCTATCACTTAACTTTAAGTAGCAGAAGTAAACTAAAATTTGCTGCAAATAGTAAGAAATGTCCTGTTCAAAGGAAGTAATCCTCTAATGTGGAACAAGAACATCATGAGATAAACAAGAGGATCAACAAAACTTGGATGGAACAGGAGAGAAACCTGGAACCAAAACTGTTCTCTCAGCCACTTAGAGCTAAGGTTTGTACTCATTCTTTAGTGAAGAGGAATTGAAAAATCCTGGTCTCACTATCATCATTTATAGTTTATCATATACGATTATACTTAGGTTAACTAGATAATAAACTGAATGTAGTTTTTACTTCACAGTAAAAATGTGAATTTAAAGAACCCCTTCAGGTATGACAGAAGCTATGCTTAGACACTGAGTTGTAACCCTATTAACTACTGCAGGCAAAATTCTGGTACCCACTTGTTATGGATTGATTTGTGTCTCCCAAAAATGTGTATCAACTTGGCTAGGCCATGATTCCCAGAATTATGTTGTTGTCCACTATTTTGTGATCTGATGTGATTATCCTATGTGTTGTAAATCCTAACCTCTATGATGTTAAGCCCCACATGTCTTTCAATTTGTCATACTGTGGTGGCTTGTATGTTGCTGTGATGCTGGAAACTATGCCACCAATGTTTCAAATAACAGCAGGGTCACCCATGGTGTACAGGTTTCAGCTGAGCCTTCAGACTGAGACAGGCTAGGAAGAAGGACCTGGCAGTCTACTTCTGAAAAAAAATTAGCCAGTGAAAACCTTATGAATAACAGCAGAACACTGTCTGATATAGTGCCAGGAAATGAGTTCTTCGTGTTGGAAGGCACTCAAAATAAGACTGGGGAAGAGCTGCCTCCTCAAAGTATAGTCAACCTTAATAATGTGGATGGAATCAACTTTCAGTCGTTCATTTGCTGATGTGGTACAATTCAAAATGAGAAGAAACAACTGCAAACATCTATTAATAATAGAAATGTAGAATGTACAAAGTATGAATCTAGGAAAACTGGAAGTCGTCACAAATGAAATGGAGGGAGGTGGGGCCAAGAAGGCAAAATAGTCAGACGCTTCTGGTGGACCCTCTTACAACAAAGACCCAAAAAACAAGTGAATCGATGGGTTTATATATGGCAATCTGGGAGCCCTGAACATCAAAGGCAGAATTGAGGAACCAGACTCAGAAATGGTTCGGAAACAGTGAGGAGTTTCCAGCCCTGACCCAGGGAGAGCCTGAGCCCTTCAGGCCTGATCAGCTCTCGGGTGAGCTGTGAGGCAGGCAAGCAGCAGTGCTCGGGAGGTGTGTTTTCTGCAGCAGGAGAGACCCAAGGCCAGAGAGTCTACACAGCCACCCAGAACCGGTGAGAAGCAGCCCTGGATGGGCAAAAGATAAGTACTTACGAACAGCCTACCGTGCAGATCAAAATCATCCCACTTAGGGAAAAACCTTTCTCCCATTTACCTCCCTGCTTCCTGCTCTGCAGTGGGTCCCGGACCAGCTTCAGCAATTGCCAATTCCCCTGGGCCAGAAGTAGGATCCGTCACATGCCTAGAGTCATTCTCCCTGCCTTGGAGAGTGAACAAATTAACAAACAGGGGAAAAAATAAACTTCTGGCTCCCCTAAGCCAGGAATCCAGGGTAGGCACAGCTCCCTTGCTTAGGCACAAGCATAAGGTATCCACGGACTTTGAGTGCCTTCACCCCTGCATAGACTTGTGTGGGCCCATTTCAACAGGGTAGGACCTCATTACCGCAGTACCACAGGGTATATACCTGAAGTCTAACTGCAACTGTTTCAGCTGTGAAGTGGCAGGTTTGTGACATTTGACACTGCTCTGCCCATTAAGCAGGGTCTTCACCTACCCATATCAGGGGCCTGACAACTGGTGGCTCCACCCACGCCACCTAGCCACCTGTGATAGGGGCCCATGAATAAGAGGTGCCCCTAGTCCTTACAGTCACCAGCATTAGGTGCTCATAGGCTGGCTGCAAAACCCACCCACCTATGTGCTCTAGCGACAGGGACATGCCTTCCTCCTGGACACTCGGAAGCGGCCTTCAGCACCCTGCCTTGCTCAGAGTGTGTCCCCCTGCTGCAGCCAGATGCCTTTGCCTACACCAATCACCCATGCCTGTCTAGGACTATAAGTGAGAACCTATACCACACACTTGGTGGCTATCTACCTGGGCATCTGAGCTGAATCCATACAGGAGGAAAGGACGGACTCCTGAGCTTACATACCTAGTAACAGATCTAACCACCTGGTGACAGGACATTAGAGCTTCAAAGGTGCCAGTAATCAAACTAGCTCATATGAGCAGCTATTTGGGCATACCAAAACAAAACAAAAAGCTATATATGACACAGTAAGCAAACATAAAATAAATAAATATAATAACTTATTGATGGCTCAGAGACCACAGTCAATATCAAATCACATAAAGACGCAATCCATGATGGCTTCAACAAGCTCCTCAAAATAAAGAATCTAGAAATTTTCGAGAGGAGGAAAATTTCTTGGAATTACCAGAGGCAGAATACAAAAGATTAATATACAGAACTCTTCAAGAAATTAAGAAGGTAATGAAGCAAAATGCAGAACATGCAATAGAGGAAATTAAAAAGATTAGAGAAGCGCATAATGACAAATTTAACAGGCTGCAAGAATCCATAGAAAGACTAGCAATCAGAAATCCAGAAGATTAACAATAAAATTTCAGAATTAGAAAACCAAATAGAAAGTCATAGGAGCAGAATTGAGCAATGGAAGTCAGAATTAGCAAGACTGAAGATAAAGAACTTGACATCAACTTATTTGAGGAAAAATCAGATAAAAGAATTTTAAAACAATTCAGAAACTCAAGAATTACGTAGGACTCTATCAAGAAGAATAACCTACAAGTGACTGGAGTACCAGAACCGGGAGGATAACAGAAAATACAGAGAGAATTGTTGAAGATTCGTTGGCAGAAAACTTCCCTGATATCGTGAAAGATGAGAAGATATCTATCCAAGATGCTCATCCAACCCCACACAGGGTAGATCCTAAAAGAGAATCACCAAGACATATTATAATCAAACTTGCTAAAACCAAACATAAAGAGAGAATTTTAAGAGGAGCTAGGGATAAACGAAAAGTCATCTACAAAGGAGAGTCAATAAGACTAAGCTCGGACTACTCAGCAGAAACCATGCAGGCAAGAAGGCAATGGGATAACATATATAAAGGCTTGAAGGAAAAAAAATGCCTGCCAAGAATTATATATCCAGCAGAACTGTTTCTCAAATATGATGGCAACATTAGGGCATTTCCAGATAAACAGAAGTTTAGGGAAGTTGCAAAAACCAAACCAAAATTACAAGAAATACTAAAGGGAGTCCTCCAGTTAGAAAATTAATAACATCAGTAACAACCCAAGACTAGAACACAGGACATAGAATCCAGATATCAACCCAGACAGGGAAATCACAAAAATAAATCAAAGCTAAAACACTGAAAATAGGGAACAATAAACATCAATATGTAAAAATGACATCATTAAAACAACAAAGAGGGACTAAAAAAATGTAGTCATAGATCTTTCATACAGAGAGGAAGTCAAGACAATATACAGAAATAAAACAGTGGTTTAAACTTAGAAAAATAAGGGTAAATGTTAAGGTAACCACAAAGGAAACTAACATTCCTATACATCAAAATAAAAAGCAGAGAAAATATAAAGACTCAGCAAATACAAAATCAACAACAATGAAAAAGATGAAAAGAAAATACATAAAGAAAAACAACTCAGCACAGAATATTAAGTGGAACAAAGAAATTGTCAACAACCACAAAAAGACATTAAAATGACAGCACTAAATGCATACCTATCAATAATTACGCTGAGTGTAAATGGATTAAATGCACCAATAAAAAGATAGAGACTGGCAGAATGGCTTAAAAAACACAATCCATCTATATGCTGCCTACAAGAGACACACCTTAGACTTAAAGACACAAACAAACTAAAACTCAAAGGATGGAAAAATATATATCAAGTGAACAACCCTCAAAAAAGAGAAGGAGTGGCAATGTTAATCTCTGACAAAATAGACTTTAAAGTAAAATCCACCACAAAGGATAAGGAAGGACACTGTATAATGATTAAAGGGTCAATACACCAGGAGGACCTAACCTTAATAAATATTTATGCACCCAATGACAGGGCTCCAAAATACTTAAAACAAACTCTAACAGCATAGATAGCTCCACAATAAGAGTAGGAGATTTCAACACACCACTTTTGGTGAAGGAGAGAACATCCAGAAAGAGGCTCAATAAAGACACAGAAGATCTAAATGCCACTATCAACCAACTGGATCTCATGGACATATACGGAACATTCCACCCAACAGCAGCCATGTATACTTTCCTTTCCAACCCACATGGAACATTCTCCAGAATACACCACATATTAGCCTATAAAGCAAGCCTTAAGAGAATCCAAAGCATTGAAACATTACAAAGCAACTTTTCTGACCATAAAGCCATAGAAGTAGAAATCAATATCAGGAAAAATAAGGAAAAGAAATCAAATACATGGAAACTGAACAATACCTTGCTCAAAAACTACTGGGTTATAGAAGAAATTAAGGATGGAATAAAGAAATTCATAGAATCAAATGAGAATGAAAACACATCCTACCAGAACCTGTGGGACACAGGAAAAGCAGTGCTCAGAGGTCAATTTATAGCAATAAATGCACACATCTAAAAAGAAGGAAGGGCCAAAATCAAAACATTAACCCTACAACTTGAACAAGTAGAAAGAGAGCAGCAAAAGAAGCTCTCGGGTGCCAGAAGAAAGGAAATAATAAGAATTAGAGCAGAATTAAAAGAAATAGACACTCGAAAAACAATTGAAAGAGTTAACAAGACCAAGAGCTGGTTCTTTGGAAAGATCAACAAAATCATTAAACCACTGGCCAAACTGACAAAAGAAAAACAAGAGAGGAAGTGAATAAGGTATAAGAAATGAGATGGGTGATATCACAACAGACCCAACTGAAATTAAAAAGAATCATAACAGAATACTATGAAATATTGTACTCTAACAAATTTGAAAACCTAGAGGAAATGGACAGATTTCTAGAAATACCCATTACCTACCTAAATTAACATAAACAGAGGTAGAAAAACTAAATAAACCTATAATGAAAGAAGATATTGAAAAGGTAATTAAACAACTCCCAAAAGAAAAAGCCCTGACCCCGATAGCTTCTCTGGAGAATTCTACCAAACTTTCAGAGAAGAGTTAACACCACTATTACTCAAGGTATTTCAGAGCATAGAAAAGGATGGAATACTCCCAAACTCATTCTATGGCACCAGCATAACCCTGATAAAAAAACCAGGTAAAGATACCACAAGAAAAGAAAATTACAGACCAATCTCCCTCATGAACATTGACAGAAAAATCCTTAACAAAATTCTAGACAATAGAATTCAACAACATATCAAAAAAATAATTCACCATGTCTAAGTGGGATTCATACCAGGTATGCAGGGATGGTTCAGCATTAGAAAAATAATCAGTGTAATCCATCATATAAATAAAACAAAAGACAAGAACCACATGATCTTATTAATTGATGTAGAAAAGGCATTTGACAAAGTCCAATGCCCATTCATGATAAAAACTCTCAGCAAAATAGGAATAGAACGGAAATTTCTCAACATAATTAAGGGTATCTATACAAAGCCGACAGCCAACATCATCCTAAATGGAGAGAGTCTGAAAACATTTCCCTTGAGAATGGGAACCAGACAAGCATGCCTTTTATCATCATTCTTATTCAACATTGTGCTGGAGGTCCCAGCCTGAGCAATTAGGCCAGGAAAAGTAATAAGGCATCCAAATTGGTAGCGAAGAAGTCAAAGTATCTCTATTTGCAGATAATATGATCTTATACAGAGAAAACCCCAAAGAATACACAAGAAAACTACTGGAACTAATAGGAGATTTCAGCAAAGTACCAGGATACCAGATAAACATACAAAAATCAGTTGGATTTCTCTACACCAACAAAGAGAACTTTGAAGAGGAAATCACCAAATCAATACCGTTTACAATAGCCCCCAGGAAGAGAAAATACAATGCACAAAACCTAATCACAGATGTAAAAACCTATCCAATGAATACTACAAGACACTACTGCAAGAAACAAAAAGAGACCTGAATAAGTAGGAAAAGATACTTTGTTTGTGGATAGGAAGATCAACATTGTGAAAATGTCAGTTTTACCCAAAGCAATCTACAGATACAATACAATGCCAATCCAAATTCCAACGATATTGTTTATTGAGATGGAGAAACAAATCACCTACTTCGTAGGAAAAGGGAAGAGGTCTCAGATAAGTAAAGCATTACTCAAAAAAGAACAAAGTGGAAGGCCTCACACTACCTGATTTTAGAATCTATTATACTGCCACGGTAGTCAAAACAGCCTGGTATTAGTACAACAATGGATACATAGACCAATGGAACAGAATTGAGAATCCAGGCATAAATTCATCCACCTATGAGGAGCTGATATTTGACAAAGGCCCAAAGTCTGTTAAATGGGGAAAAAACAGTCTCTTTAACAAATGATGCTTGCACAACTGGATATCTGTCTGCAAAAAAAAAAGAAACAAGATCCATACCTCACACCATGCACAAAAAGTAACTCCATATGGATAAAAGACCTAAATATAAAATATAAAATGATAAAGATCTTGGAAGAAAAAATAGGGACAACGCTAGGAGCCCTAATACATGGCATAAACAGAATACAAAACATTACTAACAATGCACAAACACTAGAAGAGAAACTAGATAACTGGGAGCTCCTAAAAATCAAACATGCTCATCAAAAGACTTCACCAAAAGAGTAAAAAGACTGGGAAAAAATTTTTGGTTATGACATATCCCATCAGGGTCTAATCTCTAAAATCTGCAAGATACTGCAAAACCTCAACAACAAAAAGACAACCCAATTAAAAAATGGGCAAAGGATATGAACAGACACTCACCAAAGAAGACATTCAGGTGGCTAACAGACACTTGAAGAAATGCTCATGAACATTAGCCATTAGAGAAATGCAGATCAAAACTACAATGAGATATCATCTCACCCCAGCAAGGCTAGCATTAATCCAAAACACACAAAATAATAAATGCTGGAGAAATTGTGGAGAGACTGGTACACTTATACACTGTTGGTGGGAATGTAAAATGGTACAACCACTTTGGAAATCAATTTGGCACTTCCTTAAAATGCTAGAAATAGAAGTAACATACGATCCCGCAATCCCACTCCTTGGAATATATCCTAGAGAAATAAGAAACATCACATGAATAGATATATGCACACCCATGTTCATTGCAGCACTGTTCATGATAGCAAAAAGATGGAAACAACCTCGGTGCCCATCAATGTATGAATGGGTAAACAAATTATGGTATATTCACACAATAGAATACTACCCAATTATAAAGAACAATGAATCTGTGAAACATCTTATAACATGGAGGAATCTGGAAGGTATTATGCTGAGTGAATTTAGTCAGTCACAAAAGGGCAAATATTGTATAAGACCACTATTGTAAGAACTCAAGAAAAGGTTTAAACAGAGAAGAAAACATTCTTTGATGGTTATGAGTGTGGGGAGGGATGGAGGGGATATTCACTAACTAGGTAGTAGACAAGAATTATCTTATGTGAAGTGATGGACAATACACACTACAGGGTAAGTCAGCACAACTGGACTAAACCAAAGCTGAGAAGTTTCCTGAATACAACCAAACACTTCGAGGGACAGAGTAGCAGGGGCGGGAGTCTGGGGACCATGGTTTCAGGGGACATCTGGGTCAATTGGCATAAAAAAGTTTATTAAGAAAATGTTCTATGTTCCACTTTGGTGAGTGGCATCTGGGATCTTAAAAACTAGCTAGTGACCATCTAAGATGCATTAATTCGTCCCAACCCACCTGGAGCAAAGGAGAATGAAGAACACCAAAAACACAAGGAAAATATTAGTCCAAGAGACAGAAAGGGCCACGTAAACCAGAGACTTCATCTGCCTGAGACCAGAAGAACTAGACAGTGCCTAGCTACCACCAATGACCGCCCTGACAGGGAAAACAGCAGAGAGTCCTTGCCAGAGCAGGAGAAAAGTGGGGTGCAGAACTCAAGCTCTAGTAAAAAGACCAGACTTAATGGTTAGACTGAGACTGGAGGGACCTCGGAAGACATGGCCTCCAGACTCTCTATTAGCCCCAAACTAAAACCATTCCCGAGGCCAACTCTTCAGACAAAGATTAGACTGGACTATGGGACATAAAATGATACTCGTGAAGAATGTGCTTCTTAGCTCAAGTAGATACATGAGAGTAAATGGTCAGCTCCTGTCTGGAGGCAAGATGAGAAGGCAGAGAGGGTCAGGAGCTGGTTGAATGGACACAGGAAATCTGGGGTGGAAAGGAGAAGTGTGCTGTCACATTATACGGAGAGCAACTAGTATCACATAACAATGTATGTATTAATTTTTGTATGAGAGAACTTCAATTGTAGACTTTCACTTAAAGCGCAATACAAAAAAAAGAAGAGGGAAAAAAAAAAAAGAATTCACCCATATCTTCATTGCGCTCACCCTTTTTTGATCAGGATATTAATTCACCTGGAAGCACAGTGCTCTCACTCCTCCACTAACCCTATCACTTCCTAATTAGCACAAGCGGACTCAACAGCCCCACCTGGTCTCTGTCTATGTTTCTCTGTGTTTCTTTCTCTTTCTCTAGCCTACTCTAAATCACTCTGTCTCTCTCTCTCATACTCACACACACCCACACACACACACTCACACAAACACAGAGTTTATATCAGTGCCTGCAGAAAAATTAAGAATAAGGAGATCTTGCCTTGGTTGTAGGCGCTTTGATTACGTCTAACATTCTATCATCTTGACTGCTCGTTTGCCCTTAACTCCAACTACCTGATGAAACACTAATCTCTGATGTGCCAAACATTGGTAGATGGTTTTAATTATTATACTAATATTTATTGTGTTTGGACTTCTAAAGTCAAATACACCTGGTTCAAATTCCAGCTCCCCGCTAGCTGCATGACTTCGGACAAAAAAATAAAACATTCTCAGCTTTCTTCTTCAACTGTAAAAGAACATTTATAGTACCTCATTAGATTATTGTTAGGATTTAAAAAAGTCATGAATGTAAAGTGCTTGACACACAATTGTCATTCTATTAATATTAATCCCCTTTCCTTCCCTTTCCCATAGTCTTGAGGACAGCCACAGTCTGACTGGCAAAAGGTAGGAATAAAGAAGAAATACAAGAAGAAATAAGCATATAAATTTGCTTAAGGAAATTCTGCTTCCAGGAAAATGGAGTAGACATACTTCTACCTATTCCTCCCACTAGGTACAATTAAAAACCCTATAAATTATACAAAAATAAAAGACTCTGAAAGGTGGAGAGAAGTCAGACCAGCTAGGGAGCTCAGGACCCAAGGAATGACACAGCAGTGAATTTTCTGGGTTTTCTTTCTGCCTCATGTATCCTAGACTGGGTCCTAGAGAAGCTGGCAACTCAGAAATGCCAACACGTACAGACAAAAAAAAAAAAAGCCCCAACAAAAGCATGCTCCCTCTAACAAAAAGGAACAGGAAAAGCACAGCCTAGCAAGACAGTCACTGCTCTACTACAGCCAAAACTACAGAAAAAACTGTGGCCCTACCCACAACCATGCTAGAAACGGTAGAGTGGGAATCCTAGAATCCCATCCTCACCAGGTGGTAATAAGGTGTACCAACCCCCCTCTCCACCCACTGGCATGGTATCAGAGAAGGCTGAGTAGCGAGCTCAGACTTATATCCCCACTGGGCAATAACATGGCCTCCCTCTCCCTCAGTGTCATTGAAGACCACATAAGAAGTACTAACCAGGCACTCCCGCAATCTATCAGCAATGCAAGCTGAGTGGGGAACCTGGACTTTTACTCTCACCTGGAAGAAACAAGGTGATGTTCCTTCCTTTCCCTACCAGGGTAGTATCAGAGGAAGTCCCCAAAATAGAGGTTTAAATAAGATCCAGAGTCTCATAACATAATATCAAAGTATCAAGACTTCAACAGAAAATCACTCCTTATACCGAGTAACAGGAAAATCTCAACTTGAATGAAACAGACAGAGAATAGATGCCAACAGGAAGATGTCAGAGATGTTAGAATTATCTGGCAAATATTTCAAAGCAGCCACCATAAAAATGCTTCAACAAGCAATTCCAAGCACACTTAAAATAAATGAAATACAGAAAGTCTCAGCAAAGATATAGAAGATATAAAGAAGAACTAAACGAAAATTTTAGAAGTGAAACATACAATAACTAAAATTAAAAAATAACCCAATGGGTGGGCTCAACAGCAGAACAGAGGGGACAGGAACAATGAACTTGAAAACAGAGCAACAGAAATTACCCAATGTGAACAGCAGAGAGAAAATAGTCAGGAAAAAAAAAAAAGGACATATCCTCAGAGACTTTTGGAACTATAACAAAAGATCTGGCACTCCTGTCATTTCAGGCCTGAAAAGAGAGGAGGAAGAGGGTGAGGCTAAAAAAAGTACTTGAAGAAATAATGACTGAAAATCTGGCAAAAGTTATGTAACTTTACTAGTAATTCAGATATGGAAATTAAACAACAATAAGATGGCACTTTTATTTTTTGCTTTTCCAGTTGGTAAAATATGTTTACAGTGGATAATATTGAGTACTAGTGAAGACAGAAGAAATGGACACTCTTGTAGTTAGTGACAGTTTAAACTGGTGAAACTTTTTCATGAAGTCTTTTCTGAAAGGCATTTTGGCTGTTGCAATCAAAATTGTGAATTGCACATCCCCTAACCCTGAAATTCCACTTTCAGAAATTTATCCCATAAAAATAGCCTCACATGTTCAGAAATAAGAATATAAAGGATTTTTCTTACAGTATCGTTTATAATACTGGAAAATTAGAATTAAAATATCCATTAAAAAGGAAATAATTAATTGTGGTTTATTTATACTATAGATGCAATGCAGCTGTTAAAAAAAAAAAAGGTAGATTTACACACCTTGACATGGAAAGAACTGCAAGGACAAAAAATACTAGTAAAGGAACAGTATGTACACTATGATCCCACATAGACCCCACACACGAAGAAGGCATATATTTGTGAATACAATGCAGAGAAAAGGGATGGAGAGGTTCAAAACTGCTGACAGTAGATCTAGTTTCAAGTTGTGTTTGCTTGGTACTGTGCATAAATTGAAAAAACAAAAGTTGTCACTATCAAAGAATGGTGTGGAAGAACTGATAGAGATTATGGGGAAACAAAATCTCCTTAAACCAAAGATTGATAATGTTGCATTTGTAGAAGGCAATGATGGGGATGAAGCACAGAGGCACATGTTTTGTTCTCCACTCTTTTTATTCTTGACTCTTCCCCAATTAAAGACAAATGTATTGATGTTTTATTTGTATAATAAAAAATGAAAGATATGAAAATGTAACCGTATGATTAAAAAATAACAATGAATAAAATAATAGTGGCTTACTATTTATTGTTTATTATTTATTATTATTATTATTTATTATTTATTACCATTTATTGGATGTTTATAAATGTCATGTGCCAGACATTGGGCCAAATGCTTTTCATGTATCTTTTCTATTCACAAGAACTCTGTGAGATAGGTGATAGTGCTTTAAATATATCATCTCATTTAAGTGCTTTAAATGTATCATTTCATTTAATGCTCACAGCCACGCTGTGAGGTCAGTACTATTATTAGTTTCCATTTCATACATAAAATAGAGTGAATAAGTTAATTACTCTAGTTAGTGACAGAATTAGGGACAGAATCCAAGTTATCTGACTCCAGTGACTACTCTCTTAATCATGACATCATAGCAATAAGACAATCCACACATCTTCTAGGCCCAACTAAACCAATTTCCTCATGTGCACTTGACAAATACTGCCTTACAAGCTTTAAACCTGATTCAGAAAGAAGAGAGAGAGACATTTTTAATTTTTTTCTGTGCCTCTAAAAAATAGGGCAACGTGATGTCGTGTTCAGACAAATCCACCATTATGTTCTTTTTGATTTCATTTTATGTATAGCAATTATGCTGAAAATAATGGATATTAAACTAATCCTGACAAAACAAGCTAATTAATATTAGTTCGCAGTTATCTAATTTTCTCTGGATTGAGACAGGTAATTCTAAATGATAAACTATGATTAGCTAGTGAAACACTTAACTTCTTAAAAAAAAATACTACACGTCTCAAGAAAGTGAGGAGGAAATTTGTAAATAGCTTCAAAAATCAATTGTGGTCATTCAAAGATAACGTATTTAGTACAGGTAGAGGCTTCCACTCTGAAGCATTAGCAAAGCTAATCAGGCAACTTCTAAGATTAAAGGGGGCATTGACGCTGTGTAGGCTGAGCCTCTGCCCTTATTTTTCTAGGTTATACAGCCCAAGTCATCACACAATTACAAGGTCACAGTATACCAAGGAAAAGAGTATTGAGAAAGTTTGAGACAGAAAAAGGAAGCAGGACCAAATTTTCCCATAGTACATACCACAAAGAGTCCCTGGCTGGTGCAATTAATGTGCTCAGCTGCTAACTGAAAGGTTGGAGGTTTGAGTCAACTCAGAGGTGCCTTGGAAGAAAGGCCTGGAGATCTACTTCTTAAAAGTCACCCATTGAAAACCCTGTGGAGCAAAGTTCTACTCTGACATGCATGAGGTCACCATTAGTCAGAATCAACTTGACTGCAGCTGGTAAACATACCACAAATCTTTCATATATGTAGCATCTAGTTAGTCAAATGGGATTAGATCTTTTATGTCAGCCTGCCTTTCAAGTAGTATATTGATAGAAACTAGGTACGATAAAATTTACCTAGCTTTAAGAAAAAAAAAAAAACATTACCAGAGTGAAGCAGGAATTCCAGTAGGAACATACACTCCATGAGGGCACGGAACTTGTCTACCTTTGCTCATCATTATGCCCAGTGCACAGGTGCTCAACTGACACCTCTAGGGGTGCTGTGGATGCCGCTCTTCAGAGTGCATAGCTCTTACTTCTTAAAGCTCATCTTCTTTTGCCTCTGGGACCACATATTCATGACCCACCTACCTCTCTCTCCTACCTCTCCTGACGCTCTTCCTCTATTTCCACTGCCTCTCTGTTCTGCCCACAACATAACATCAGACAACCCCCAGGGACCTTTCCAGCCTGCATTTGAGATGCTGTCAAGCACAACGTGGTTTAGGAGTAGTCTGAGGGGAACAATGGAACGGCCAAAGCTGGTGTTTACCATTAATGTGAGTTCACTTAACCCACTCCAAAAACCAGAGTACTTGGATGAGAAGCCAATAAATCTAAAGGGTGTGATAAAAATGAGATGCAAGGAGGAAAGACCCACTCCAAATTTGATTATTTAGGAGCTAATGACCAACTCCATTATTATTATTTTTTTTAAAGGGACTATGGTTGTATTCTGGAGCCTTGGTGGTGCAGTGGTTAAGAGCTCAGCTGCTAACCAAAAGGTCGGCAGTTCAAAACCACCAGCCGCTCCTTGGAAACCCTCTGGGGCAGTTCTACTCTCTCCTACAGGGTCACTATGAGTCGGAGTCGACTTGACGGCAATGAGTTTAATTTTGGTTATAGTTGTAGTCTGAACTATTAAAACCATTTTGGGTTTCTGCCTAGCCCATCTTCTCTCAGCACTGCCTCCCCACCCACAGGAAATGATCTCTACAGCCATATTTAAACCACATTGCCCTTCTGCTCTGGCCACAGTTAAATGGACCAGGGATAGACATCAAATCCACACTGGATCCATCAAATTCTCTTTCCCAGATTCCCAAATTTGGAATGTGAATTCAGAGACAATGAGTCTGCCTGTGGCTAAAACTATAACATGTAAAACGCAGGAGTTATAGAGTCACCATATTCCACCCTGCAGCTGGATAAGTGGAAAAATCCCATCTGCAGAGAAAAAAGAAGAATAAAAGAGAGCCACAGGGAGTACAATGAATCAGATGTACAGAAAAGGCAGAGGTGAAGGCAGAGAGAATTATGCTGTCTTTCTAGTTACCAGCTCTAGTCCCTTTCAGAGGCCCACCACATCCCTGCTCTTGGGGTCCATGAGAGTCATAGCTAATAAAACTCTTCTTTTTTTTTCTTTTGCTAAGATAACTCAGATTATACAAGAATAACAATCAAATAAGTAAATGTTTGGGAATGGAAAAAAGCTAAGAGTGGACGAGTTTTTAATTATAATCCCTACAGAAATGAGGGGAGTCAGTTTCCTCATGCCTAGTCTAATAAAAGACAAGCCATGGGGTAACCACTCTGTGTCTAGTCTGGTCATTAGGAAGTGTCCACTCTCCTTTCAAAGCTGTTTAGTTTATAGCCAAGATGAAAAGGAAGCAAGAATAAAGCTTACAGTGAAATTGAATCCAGCTACAGCTTCCCTCTTTATATTAGAATATTGTTCTAAAAGTGAATTCTCCAGAAAAGAGGGCAGCACAAAGGAGACCAATGGTTGTTTTAAGGCAGGTAGGAGACACTCCATATTGCCTTCCCCTCAGTCTTTCCTTTAACAGGAAGGATTTAAGCAGTTATGATGATTTCTCATGTACATTCTAGCTGTCCTATTTATGAAATGCAATAGATAGATAATTGCACTATTGCACAACAAAATAAGCAGCAGAATGTGAAACACGCCTCAGAAATGGAAACCTTGTCAGTTAGTGTTAGTGAATCATCACATCTAATGAATTGTTCACTTTTTTTCAGTCCATTAGCAGCAAGGATGAAAGGAATTGCTCTCCCAACACATAATATTCCAATTTCCTATTTTCACTTAGCATTTCTGTTTCCTGCTCTGCAAATAAAATACATTTATATTCTGGACTTAATTTGTTCCCTCTGACCAGGGCTTTATTTTCAACAGAGACAAGCGTTAGCAATTGCTCTCTGAATTGAGCTTGGGGTGCAGTACCTTTGACATCGAGGGCATTAGTCAGCCTTGCCTTTTAGCAGATGGACTGTGACTGAAACATAATACCCACCAATCTCTCTGTCTTCTATTTTAGTTACTCTGAGATAGGCAGTTGTGGAATGACTCGGAGCCAACTTGTCAGAACTCAATGAACTATGAATAATAGTTTGATTTGGTTACTGTCCTTCTTCCAGAGGATTCCAACCTTTATATTGTTTCATTAACTCAAATGGTTTTTATATTTTTACTTTCATTTCATAGATATAATTTTGATGTCTAGAGAGAACTGCAAAACTTTGTTTGTATTAGTTGCTTTTGAGTTTCCAGGTAGTGACTTAAGGCCATCATGCAAATGACCACCAGCCTACAGATTTATGTCTGAATGACATTCAGTCAGTTCTACTAAAATCTACTCAAATAAAAATATGAAAATTCACAGAAATGAAAACTATGACCTACAACACTGGTATAGTACTCCTTTGGGTTATTAAGGTACAATGATTTTATCATCCAAACATATGGGAAATGCTGGAGAAAACTCCCAAGACAATGTTTAAGGGCTGTGATGGTTAAGATTGTGTGTCAGCTTGGCTGGACCATGATTCTCAGTGTTTATATGTGATCACTCCCATGACTGAATCTGCTGTGAGTAGCCCATCAGTTGAAAGGGAGTGTCCTTAGGGGTGTGGCCTGCATCCGAATATAAGCAGATGTTCTGGCTTTTTGCTCGCTCTGGATCCTGGGCTGCCTCCTGTTCGTCTGACCTCCAGTTCTTGGGACTTAAGCTACCAGCTTATCTGCCAGTCTTGGGATTCGACAACCTTCACAACCTGTGAGCAAGGGCCCTGCTCTCTGAACTGCCAATCTTGGGTTCACCTGCCCCTGCAGCTGTGTGAATCAGGAGACGCCTCTATCCTGATCCACGGACTTGGGACCTTCCAGCCTCTACAATCGTGTGAGCCATTTCCTTGATATAATTCTCTTTATATATATGTATTTATACACTTTACTGGTTTTGCTTCTCTGGAAAACCCAGCCTAAGACAAGGGCTGGTAGATTTAGAAATGAGAAGGAAACTAATATTTGTTGAGTCATTTAATCGTAAAGCACTTATATATACACTATCTCGTGTAATTTTCATGATAATTCTGTAAACGAGGTATTTTCATTCCCATTTGTCATGGATTGAATTGTGTCCCCCAAAAATATCTGTCAGCTTGGCTAGGCTATGATTCCCAGTATTGTGTGATTGTCCACCATTTTGTCATCCGATGTGATTTTTCCTACGTGTTGTAAATCCTGTCTCTATGACGTTAATGAGATGGGATTAGCTGCAGTTATGTAGACTCAGTCTACAAGACTAATCTACAATTTAAACCAATCTCTTTTGTGATATAAAAGAGAGAAGCGAGCAGAGAGACAGGGGACCTCATACCACCAAGAAAGCAGCGCCAGCAGCAGAGCACGTCCTTTGGACCCAGGGTTCCTACACAGAGAAGCTCCTAGTCTAGGGGAAGATAGATGACAAGGACCTTCCTCCAGAGACGACAGAGAGAGAAAGCCTTCCCCCGGAGCTGGTGTCCTGAATTTGGACTTCCAGAGTACTAGACTGTGGGAGAATAAACTTCTGTTTGTTGAAGCCATCCACTTGTGGTATTTCTGTTATAGCAGCACTAGATAACTAAGACACCATAACAGAAATACCACAAGTGGATGGTTTTAACCAAGAGAAGTTTATTTCCTCCCAGTTAAAGTAGGCTAAAAGTCCAAATTTAGGGCATCAACTCCAGGGGAAGGCTTTTTCTCTCTGTCGGCCTTCTTTTCCTTCGGTATTCTCCTGGACTAGGAGCTTCTCTGCGCAGGGACCCTGGTCCAAAGGATGCACTCTACTCCAGGCACTGCTTTCTTGATGGTATGAGGTCCCCCTGTCTCACCGCTCACTTCGGTCTTTTATATCTCAAGAGGTTGCCTTAGGACACAATCCAGTCTTACAAATTGAGTCCTGCCTCACTAACACAACTGCTGCCCATCCTCCCTCATTAACATCATAGAGGCAGGATTTACCACACATGGGAAAACCACACAATACTGGGAATCATGGCCCAGCCAAACTGACACACACATTTTTGGGGGGACATAATTCAATCCATGACACACCATTTTACAGAAAACATAACTGAAGCTCAGAAAGTGTCAACAAATTTGTAGAGATCACCTAGCTGGTAAGCAGAAGAATGGGAATTTGTACCTATTTTACCCAATTCCAAAGCACATATTCTTTCTACTGTAATCTGGGAGAAAATTTTTGTTTAAAAGTGACCAGTCCTAACAAAAACCAGATCCACCTAAAAGTTACAGTGAAAAGTTGGACCAGAAAAGCTTTTAACTGGTTATCTAAGTCACCTCTCAGCTTAAGTTTAATTCTCTTTGATATTTTTTCCCATGGAACAAATCAGTGGCCAACAGATTATATCTCAAGTTGTTACCTGAACCCCATTAAGTATTCTGTTAAGCAGTTTTGCTGGCCACATCTCACTGGAAGAAGTCACAATGCTTCCAACATTAGAAGAGGATAAACAGGTCAGGTATCCCATATTTCTATGGCACAGGCTAAGCCAAAAGGATATAAATAGTTCTTTTTCAGGAAGCTGTGATTTCCAGAACCAAGAGGAAAATGTGAAGTTAACAAATCTAAAATTTCTTGCCTCTCCTGTTGTGCTTTTACCCTGGGGTCAGTGCCTTAGGCAGCACTCTTTTGGTACCAGTGACTCATAAAAACCAAACCAAACCCGTTACCGTCGAGTCAATTCTGACTCATAGTGACCCTATAGGACAGAGTAGAAATGCCCTATAGGTTTTCCAAGGACCAGCTGGCGGATTCGAACTTCCGACCTTTTGATTAACAGCCTAGCTCTTAACCACTGCACCACCAGGGCTCTGATATAGGGTCATGATGAGTTGGAATTGACTCCACAGCAACGGATTTGGTTTGGCGTCAGTTACAGCAGCAGGAAGATGAGAACAGGGGTGGAGGGGCCATTTATTAGCTCATAAACCTGAAAAGTCCAAAGGTACATCTGACTTTAGGTACAGCTGAATCTATGACCTAGACAATGTCATTAAGAACAGTTTGCACTCAACTATGAACCTAAAGGTTGGCAATACAAACACCCACAGCAGTACCATGGCCTGGCAATCTACTTCCATAAATATTATAGCCAAGAAAACCCAATGGAGCAGTTCTACTCTGTAGCACATGAGGCTGTCATGAGTCGGAATTGACTCAACAGCAATGGGTTTGTTTTTTCTCCTCTCTTATACTCTTGGCCTTGCATCCCTCTGGGTTGACTTCATTCTCATACACTTTCGCTATATGCTGGCCCCCTGAAGTTCTAGGCTTACCTCCCACCTCCATGACAATCACAGAAGAAAGTAGCACACCTCTTTCCCAATGGTTCTAGAAAAAGTTCAGAGTTTGACCTTAACTGGCCCAACTCAGGGCATGTGCCCACCCCTGAGTCAATTGTTGTGGGAGGGAGATACAATATCTCATTGACCAAACCTTTTCAGAAGTGTACCCTTGGAACTGGGAGGTTGAGTCAGCCCCACCCAAGGTTGGATGAAAAGTGGGGATGAGAGTCACAAAAGGAAAAATAAGGGTGCATTGGCCTGACAATGGATATATGGCTGCTAGATAAACAACAGCTGTTTAGGACAACCATCCTAAAAGGCATATTTTTAACATGGGAAAAAAATCTCAGTCCAAGCTAGGTAGGAGTAATGGGAATTGCTCACTCTGTTCCCAGGCAGAAGCTCAAGAGGCAGACGGGCAATTAGCTGTCAGCTGATCACCAATTCAAATGTCCTGGAGTGGGCCGTGCTGATGATCTGTACTTGTGGTAATCATTTGGCTGGGTGAATCAAATTATACTTTCCAATGCCACTTCAAATCAGGATTGCTACGCCTGCACTCATTTTCAGCAGTAAGTATTAGCCTGCAAGTTATTTTCTTTGATATTGACTATATGTGGGCAAGGGAAGAATTTAGGTTCCTTTTAAGTTCTGCTCAACAAAAAAGACTAAAAAGTTTTAGAGATTTGTGAGAAGACTAACTAGGATCTATTCCGATTGAATGGCTAGGCCTTCACACTAAAATGGATAGGGGAACATGTTCTCCCCTTGCAAGGTAGAGATTTTTCTTCCAAGTATCTGTCTGATTTGGAACCTCATTCTTTCATAATGCCATGTGCAGTGATCAATCAGATGCAACGAACCTCAATCAATCCCAATAAACAGATAACTGCTATAGTGGCAAACCTAATGTGTTCTTCACTTCAGATTCACTTGCCAATAATAGGCTTCATTAACGTCTGTGAAGTTAGCTGTTCACTAAAATGGGGCAAGCTGTACTTCAGATGTGTTCAGTGGTTTGCAAACCTATGGGAATAATAGACCTACTGAATCAGCATCTTGCTAGTTCCATGTAAATGAGAAAACTAAAAGGTAAGAAGACTACAAGAGATCTGGAAGGAGTGAGGGAGGGATGGGGAAATTCCTATACCACCTTTTATGATTAATATTATCTTTCTCAACCTATGAAATGAGAGCTAGCTTTTCCATCTATTTTAAAGATCTGATTTTGACAGAAAATGAACTTGATTTCTTTGTGCCATCTAGCTTTCAAATTACCCTGCCCACATCTCTGTCAGATGTTTGTGTTGTTCAATCATAATAATTGTATCTAGACTGGATTATGAGAATGCTGTTTGCAGGCACCATAATCACAGATGCCCTTAGGTAGAGCATCAGGCTCACTGCTGTCTTTCCAAAGAAGAAAATGTACTTCCAGCTGCTGCACCAGACCCATCATTCTTGGAGAGAGGAAGAAATCGCAGCAAGGGAACCCTTCCTGTGACATCTGAGATATACATTTGGGGAGATGTGAGGCAATGAGAAGAGTGGAAATAGACTTAACCAATTCCCTTAAATTTATATGGCTGTCCCTGCAGAAATGGCCAGATTGGACAATGAACACAACTAATTACCTGGCCTGAAAGTGTTTTTTTTTTCTTTTTTTTGTCCTGAATTACCCTATATGTCAGCACCACAAATATTCACCAATAATGCTGCATTCTTTGCTTTCATTTTTGCTTATGTAGTGACAATCTGTGAGTCACAAGGGAAAAAAATTGCATTAGCTTTCCAGCCTGGATCTTTGTCCTTAAGAGCTGGGCAGGGAAAGTTTAACATGATGTTGTTTTGTCAAAACAAGCTTTAAGTATCTGTGAAAGACAAAGGATGACATTTAAAAAAACAGGGTGCTGTCGATTGGATTCCGACTCATAGCGACCCTTAGGACAGAGTAGAACCGCCCCATATGGTTTCCAGGGAGAGCCTGATGGATTCGAACTGCCGGCCTTTTGGTTAGCAGCCGGAGCGCTTAACCACTACACCACCAGGGTTTCCAGGATGACATTAGATGGCTGCCTTTCCAGCCAAATGAGTATCAGCCAGGTACCAGTTATTCCACCTTCCCCCAGTGTTCCATCTGACGGTCCTCGCCTACCCACTTAGCTTTGTAACTTATTTATAGCCATGTGTTGCTTAACGTCCACAATACATTCTGCGAAATAGGATATTATGTGATTTGGACATTGTGCGAACACCTGGGTCTGCAGGATGTGGAGCTTTGGGGGACACCATCTGGGCCACTTTGTTGCGGGCAGTGAGGCAGCTCCCGCTACAGACACCTCAAGTGAGTGCTCCATCAGGTCCTGCATTACCTTTCCAACCCTGCAGCCCCATGAAGGTCACAGCAAGGAGGCTCCAGGTTTGGGCCAGGGCAGCAGGGGAGTGGTCTCGGCGACCCAGCGCTCTCACCCCGCTGGCCCCCGATGCCTGCCGACCTTGGGCATTCAGAATCTGGCCCTACTCCTCCCAGTGGCAGGGGCACCTGTTCCCACAGGTGGGGTCTCCCGGGCGGGCTCACTGCTGACTGGAGCTGTGGGCATCCCTTAGAGGGTGCGCGCCGGGCTGTGGGCTTATATTGGGTCAGACATTGCCCAAAGCGATGTTAGGTAGCGCATGACTGTACAGCTATTTTTAATAACATCCACAGGTAGTCCAGCGAGATACTGACTTCTCAGATCCCAGTATTGCAATGGCCTCCTAACCGGTTTCACAGGTCCTATTCCTGTCCCCACCACATCCTCCAACCCCCCTGCAATCCCCTACCATGCAGCATCCAGAGTGAGCTCTTAAAAATGTAAATCAGATCTTGTCACTGCCTTGCTTACAGCTCTTCAGCGGCTTTCCACTCCATTTAGAGTGCAACTGCCCCCTGTGAGGCCCTGCATTATCTGGTCCTTACCTCCCACACTGCCCTCTTCTCCTTCCACTCCAGCCCATTGTCAATCTAGCTCTTCCTCAAACACATCAACCTCAGTTACGCCTTTGGTCTTGCTGCTCCCTCTTCCAGGGACACTCTTTCCAGAGCCTTATTCATGCCTGGCTTCTTCTCATCCCATAGTTACTGGTCAGAAAAGCCTTCCCCATTTCCCCATACTCTGTTCCCCACATTGTTCTTTAACATATTACCATGATAATTTCCTTCATAAAACGTGCCACGACGCAAACCATCTGGTGTATCACCCCACTAAAATGTAAGTTCCAAGTGGGCATGAGTCTCCTCTGTGTTGTTCACCACGGCATCCTCAGTGTCTGATACATTCTAAGAGTGGCCTGTTTTTGAGACCCCCAAGTTACATCAAAGGAGGCCTGGTGGCACACCAGTTAAGTGATCAGCTGCTATCCTTAAGCTTGGTGGTTCCAACCCACCCAGTGGCTCCACAGGAGAAAGACCTGGCGATCTGCTTCCATAGAGATTAGCGAGAAACAAACCCGTTAGCATAGAGTGGATTCTGAGCCTAGAAAACCCTATGGGGCAGTTCTACTCTGTCACATGGGATTGCTATGCATCAAAAATCCACTTGATGGCTCTCAAGAATAACAACCAGTCATATTATAAAGAATCACCATTTCATGTTCCAGAACTGGTTTATCTTGAACATATGTACATCTAGTATTAGAAGAAGCAGTGTTCCACTATTAATTCCCTTGACTCTTTCCAGAATATGGCAATCTGCATAAGAATCATTTCCCAAAATACGAGAATGTCTATGGAAATTGGGGGGAAAAAAACCCAGACACAGTGGAAAACTCTGGGCTGCTTTCTTTTTCATTATAAGTAAGACAAGGTTCATGAGAGTAAACATCAGTGCTTGATACTTTAGAGTTGAAAATTAGAGCAAAGGAATTGGAGAACAACTACTTCTTGTGTTAATGTTTTCCTTCTCAAAGGAAGAAAATGAGATGATGTGAGCCATGACTCCATTTGAAAATGAAACTTTGTATTTCTATTTGCTTCCATGTTAAAGTAGACTGTTTTCATTTTAGACTTTTCATGTTGGTAGATGTTGCAATACTTCACATTCATTAGGTCAGGCCCATTTACTATATGCAAGCAAAGCAAACACAGATATATTGTCTCTATAAAGCATTGTTTCTAAATTACACAGAAAATAAATGAAACTAAGCCAGAAACCCAAATCTCACAGTCTTTACCACTAATGTAAGAAAAAAAAAACCTTGGATTAAAGTTCCCCATTTTTAAAAGGTGTAATTTATCAACAGTTGATTATTCCCTATAATGCCAAATAAACTGATCATCCAATAATATATTAGATGCCTGACCCTAATTCATAGCAGACAAAAATGCTTCAAGAAGAAAACTGGACTAATCAGATTCTGGCTGTCTTTTGCGAAGTGTGATGCATAAAAAACCTGGTCTTGCCTAGGAACCTTGTGTTGATTTCTGATTAGCTGATTACAGAAGTCAGCAGCAAAGCCAAAATAAAGTAGAACCTCACAGTGTGATGACAGTAAGCAAGTGTCTTTAAATTTATAATTGCCCTTGGATCTATTTAATTTAGCTTTAAGTCATGAGGCATAATTGAGACAAATGGTTACACTAAGCAGGTATCAGATATGACAAGAAGCTGGCTGCAATTATTTTGTTGCACAATTTCCATTCGGGAACTTTTTCTGCCACCCCGTTTCCTATGACAGCTATTAAATTTCATAGGATTTTTCCCACCATTAGTTGTAACAGCATTTGCAAGTTAAATGCTCACAACAAATAAAAATCATGCTTCCATTGTTTCACACAGTGAAAACCATGGTTACTGCTTTTCCGAATGGAGAACAAATCTAAAAAGAATCAAGTAATTCCTCCTCCTTGTATGATACCTATATAAGCTCTGTGGGAAAGCCTATTTGCTTTGCAACTCTTCTATTTTCGAAAAAGGATAGATTTTGCACATGTAAGAAAACTGCCATTTCCACTATAAGCCATCATAAGAGAGCTCAAATGTCATTTTTGTTGAGGGATTGGTTTGCAATTAAATATAATTCTTCTTTAAATAAATTTAGCTAAGCCCCTTTCATGGGGCCTGAAGGTAAGAGCATGTTAGCTATTTATGTTTTGTTTTGTTTTTTAATGAAAGAAATAACAGAACTCTAGGACTTTTATCTAAAGTGACACTGAATTAGGGAAACAACATGGAAGATAGAAATTAACAGTTTCTTAGCCAATTTTCTCCTCTGAGAAAACTCAGCAACTAGTTCTGGAACTTTCTGGATTATTTTGTTTAATTACTGTTTTGTTATTCAGGGTCACCTGGATCTCGCAGAGCACGATATAAGAAACTATGCATCTATGGATCTATAAAACTATTGAAATACTCACTACTTTCTCCTTCTAGATCCTTTTAATTTGGTACACTTGCTCATCATTCCCCCCCCCCACCAATAATTTTTCAAGGCACTACCCCCTTAACCTAGAAGAATACTTAAATTGCATGACCCTCACATTCCATCTACCACATCCCCTCTCAAAAACTCAAATTGTTCTGAGAATCCCTCAAAAATGAAATGTTTTCAATAATTAAGATAACCAAAACTTTGAATTTTCATCTTAATTTCACCTCTTCCTGATGTATATTTTAACTCTTTCCTATGTTCTTCTTGAATACATTTAGTTCAGAAATTTCTGATTCATAATGGGCCCCATTCAAGAGTATGAACTAATTTCAAATTATATGTAATTTCTTATTAAAAGAACATCTTTGGAAATTGCTTGTCTTAGTTATCTAGCACAGCTGTAACAGAAATGCCACAGGTGGATGGCTTTCACTAACAGAAATTTATTTTCTCACAGTTTAGAATACTAGAAGTGTGAATTCAGGGTGCTGGCTATAGGGGAAGTCTTTCTCTCTCTGTCGGCTCTGGAGGAAATTGTCCTTGTGTCTTCTGAGCTTCTGCTCCTGGGCAATCTTTGTGTGGCTTGACATCTCTCTTTCCCCACCTCAGCTCATTCACCTGTTTGTTTAATCTCTTTTATATCTCAAAAGAGATTGACTCAAGACACACCCTACACTAATCCTGCCTCATTAACATAACAAAGATAACCCATTCCCAAATGGGATTATAACCACAGGCATAGAGGTTAGGATTTACAACACATATATTGGGGGGACACAATTCAATTCATAACATTGCTCAAGTAAATGTTTTTGAATGGCTGACTTCAAAATTATTTCCTGAGTTTTTTCTTCTCTATTTTTTCTCATCCCTTCCACCCCTACTCCGTATTCTGTACTACCAAAAGCAGAATCAGAGAAACAGTGTTTGTGTTTGGTGAAGAAATCAGAAGATGATGGAATTTATTCACTCACCCAGTAGCTTTTTATTTGTTCATTCAATCAACTAATTACACTTATTGCAAGGACCACCAAAATATGTAGTATATCACTAAAGTTTGCCCAAAGTTACCCAGATTTTGAGAAAACTTTGGAAAAGTGGACAACCTCCCAGAGATCTAGCCTGGTTTGGGGTTAAGAGAGGACACATCTGAAATATTGGCAATTCTTGATCACAAACCAAGTCCTAAACATTAGTTTTGATAGATGTTAGTTTCCCTTCTCTGACTACACATAAACACATGCATACCCTAGGCTTAACTTCTCAGCAATCCAAGAGCAGGATGCAATGGACTGTGAAGGTTAGTGCACAACCAACTGTGCAATTTTGGCAAGTCACTTAGCCTCTCTAAAACTCAATTTCTACAACTTTGAATTCAGTGAAAATCTCCATAGCTTTATGATTTTATTATCCTCTAACCAAAGAAATGGGTCATACACCTGAGCATGATAACTCAATTTATTCCAGGGTAAAATTCATAGCGCCAAGATTTCTTCTCCACTGTTGAGTATTTCCAGGAGTGCTTGGGTGGTGCAAACAGTTAACGCACTCAGCTGCTAACCAGCAGCTAATCAAAAGAATGGAGGTTGGAGTCTACTCAGAAGTACATAGGAAGAAAAGTCTGGTGACCTCCTTCCAAAAGATCAGCCATTGAAAACCCTGTGGGACACAGTTCTACTCTGATACACTTGAAATTGCCGTGAGTCAGAACTGACTTTACAGCAACTGGCTTTTTAGTATTTCTAATGTCCTTCTGAAAGTATATCTTCCAAGATACTTTGGGAAGCATGCCGTAATTCAGTTTCTACAAGGTCAATGCAAAGTTCTTTTTTCTTGCATTGTATAAATACTCAATCTAAAAATCATTCCCACTACTGGGTTACCACAACAATTTTTGAAACAGAATACTGAACCTTTTATTGTTGTGATGGGCAGTGTCTTAGTCATCTAGTGCTGCTATAACAGAAATACTACAAGCGGGTGGCTCTAACAAAGAGAATTTTATTCTGTCACAGTCCAGTAGGCTACAAGTCCCAATTCAGGGTGCCAGCTCCAAGCGAAGGCTTTCTCTCTCTGTTGGCTCTGGAGGAAGGTCCTTGTGATGCATCAGTCTTCCCTTGGTCTGGGAGCATCTCAGTGCAGGAACCTCAGGTCCAAATGATGTTCTCTGCTCCCAGCAGCTTTCTTGGTAGTATGAGGTCCCCATGTCTCTCTGCTCACTTCTCTCTTTTGTTATCTCAAAAGAGATTGGCTTAAGACACTATTTAATCTTGTAGATCTCACCAATATAACTTATTACATCATAGTGATAGGATTTACAACACATAGGGAAATCACATCAGATGATAAAATAGTAGACAATCATACAATAATGGGAATCATGACCCAGCCAAGTTGACACATATTTTGGGGGGCACAATTCAATCCATGGCAGGTAGTTTCATACAGTTCTGGGTTTATCTCAAACAATGCTGTGAAAACACTGATACCATTGAAAATAGAAACAGCCTCACTGCTATTTTCATTTTATCTAATGAACACAGAGGAAAGGCTTAAATTCAAGGAAGAAAAGCCCATAAGCTAGAATCATAAGAGGGCTATTAGTTACAAACTTTAAACAGATGCAGTTTGGTTAAGGACACTAAGCAAGAATGTCAAATCTATTTAAGACATTTATACATATTACAATCTTTCATACAATGAGTAGTTATCTGTCACTGGGTTCCTTGTGATGTTTCGCACATTAACGCAGTAAATTATGAGCGGGTAGAGATACACAGAATTGCATGCTTCCTAGCCTAGCCAGGATACAGAAAGTTATTGGTGTTATATGACATTGACTGAATTGCTTCTAAACCCCGAAAAGATCATGCAGGCAACAACACTGGTCCCAAGCGTCAAATCCCCAGATATTGGTTCATCTTGTTTAAGGCATCACACACTGTGTTCAAATCACTGCGGAGGTCCTGCACCACGTTTTCAATACTTCTGGTGTCTTTCAGAATCTCAATACTCTGTGTGTAGGGATTGAAGTATACAGAGAAGGGACGGGTAATCGACTTTGCAAAGTCCCTGCAGAATAAACAGAAATAGAAGGATATGTGATCAACCCCCACTGGTACAAGACATACATAGATAGAAGTAAGCAGCAGAGCCAGAAAATTAAAAAGTGACTTTCTCTAGATGGAAGGAAAACAAGTTTACCTCATCTTTTCTTTGGCTTCTTCAAAACTTTCTGAAACGAAGTAGGCTTCCTGGAAGGTGGTGATAAGGCATTCCTGTAAGCAGGTTGTCTTTGGGTCAAAGGCTTTCACACACGCCTTGTCAGAAAGAGCGTGCTGCAAAAGATACCACAAAACCTCCGTAATGAGACTTCCAAAGGGCCATGACATCACATTTCTACAACGCATTCGATAGCTCATTATGCCTGCAGAACTACTCAGTTGCTAGTCTACCATGAAATAAGAAGCTCTCCCATGTGCAGGGTAAATTGGGTGTTTTTTGTTTGTTAGTTCGATTCTTTCTTTAATCTATTAGGTGCTGAGGGAAAAAAAATGAGAGTATGGTATTATTTTATTTATTATCAGCCAAATTCATACTGAAGGACAGTTCAGAGCTATACCTCGAGCAAAGTGGAATTTTAAATCTCTGCTGTAAGAAGAAGCAGGGAGAGCATAAACACACTCATATATTTATTGCTATCAGCAATGTATTGAAATTTCATTTAAATGGCAGAAGTAATAATTACCTGCGTGGAGAGGTAATTGGGGCTCTGACTGAACTATTTGTGGAGTCATTGAAAGACGTTTTGAGGCCAGGTACTGTGTACCAACAGAATCTGTAGTGGATCTGTATATTTGAGGATACTTGCAAGCATTCATTTACCTTCCATCAAGTACAGCAGAGCAATATACAGCACATAAATACTGCCAGGTGGGGAAAAAAGGAGCTAATATTAACAGTTATAGTTATGCCCAGAGCAGACATTAGGAAAATGGGAAAGCGGGTGTAATTACTCTTTGAACCATCATTAGCTCTGTTTTGCTCACTACGTGGCTGGCACTAAGAACAGCAAGGAATTATGCGTATCTGTATTCTCCAGATAAATTCAGTGATGACAGAAGTTTGTTGCCATTTCTTGACACATGCCGCCTGCCTATTTACTGATCCTAGATCAATAGGTCTTATATTTAATATGCGCAAGAATTACTGAGGAGCTTGTGAAAAATGCAGATACCCAGGCCACAACTTTACTTAGTAGGTCTAGGTGAGACTCTGAGCCCTGGCGGCGCAGTGGTTAAGAGCTCAGCTGCTAACCAAGAGGTTGGCAGTTTGAATCCACCAGCCGCTCCTTGGAAACCCTGTGGGGCAGTTCTACTCTGTCCTATATGAGTTAGAATCGACTCCACAGCAACAGGTTTGGTTTGTTTCTGGTGAGATTTAGAGATTTGCATTTTAAAGCCATCTAAAGTGACACTGATATAAGTGGTTGTAAACTAAGTTTTGAGAAATACTTCCCTAGATTCTATGTTTTCCTTAATTTCGTGGTGAATTAGTTGGGAAACAGAGGCAGAAAGAATGAGAAAAGGGTTAACTGAAACTGCCTTGAACTGAGAGTTAGAAGACTTAGGCTGTCGCTATCTAACTGGGTAACTGTGGGGTTAACTTTACTCAGAGAATTTGGTCTTTGTCCTTAGATCCTGGAGATAACCTCTAAAACCTTGGACTTACCCCAATGATTGAAGTGTCTTTGATGAAGACTCCACACCAAAGGGAGTTTATGACTCATCCTGGGTTTGGGGTTAGCTATGCCAGAAAGGCCCGCCACATGATATCAGCCTCAGGGGAGGAGGGCTGGAGTTTGAATTACATAATGAGGCCCCAGTAAAGGCTCTGGATACGGAAACTCCACGGGTGAAAGACATTGATGCACATGGGAGGGTAGTGTGTCCCTTTCTGGGACGTGGAAGCTCCATGTTGGGAACCCTCCCAGACCTTGCGTTATGCATCGCTTCATTTGTATCATGTTCACTATAATAAGACTGTAATCAAGTATAGCACTTTCTGTGAGCTCTATGAGTCATTCTAGTGAATTACCAAACCCAAGGGAGTAGTGGGAGCCAGCAGGTCAGAAGTGAGGGATCTCTGGGCGCCCCTGAGCTTATGGCAGGTGTCCTGAGGAAGTAGATGAAACCCCCAAATTTGTAGCCAACAAGTCAGAAGAGAGGGGGGTCTTGGGGACCCCTGAACTTACAGTGGCATCCTGAAGAGGTAGTGGGAAAAAATCCAATTTGTAGCCAGCAGGTTAGAAATGAAGGTGTTGTGGGGACTCCCAAGCTTGTGGCTGGCATCTGAGGTCTTGGGTAGACTTGGCAGTCTGGAGGACTATGTCTTTTAACTCGTGAGCTCTGTTCTAGCTCCAGGTGGTTAGAGTCAGAAGAAGAAGTGTAGCATGTGCCGCTGGTGTCAGAACAAAAGTAGAACCAAACCAAAAACCCATTGCCACTGATTCAATTCCAACTCATAGTGACCCTATAGGACAGAGTAGAACTATCCCATTGGGTTTCCAAGGCTGTACTATTTATGGGAGCAGACTGCCACATCCTTCTCCCATCAGGCAGCTGGTGGGTTTGAACTGCCAACCTTTCAGTTGGCAGCCAAGTGCTTTAACCACCACACCACCAGGGCTCCTTAGAAGTAGAACAAAGGGGAACAAAATTGATAATAGATTGATAGGGATTTTATTTTCCCAGCAGTAACCTTGGCAAATTGTTTAACCTCTCTGTGCCTCCACTTCCTCAACTGTAAATGAGTGGTTTCGGCTAGGTGATTTCTGAAGACACTGAATTCCAGCCTCTGAAATCCACCCAAAGGACTGTTCTACCTCCTCAATCTCTAACTGCTTGGTTTCCTCCGTTGTGAAAAGAAAAAAAAAATCTTTCCTGTTCAATATTCTTGGTGCATTCCCCAACATTTGCAAATGCATGGGATGATTTGTAGCCCTCCATGAAGAAGGCTGTAGTTCCCTACGTTTGAAAACACAATTGAGAACCAAAGGACTGACACATGAGAGAAGGGGCACACAGCCCCTATCCTGTGTGTGATTTGCCTTCCCACAAAGTTCCATTGTCCAGATCAATGCGTATATGAACTGGGGAATGCAAAGGGCTTCGCAGAGTGAACTCCTTTTTTTTGGCCCAGAGAGCAGCTTCGTTATAAGCAGAAGGTTACTACACCTGCAAATGCATTTGTGCTAGATCAGTGCAGTGCAGAGAACAACAAGAGGATTTGGGTCCCACATGACTGATAATTCTGTCCACATTTTAAAAACAACTTCACAGGTTCAAGAAACAAAGTGTCCTTTTTATGAGAGCCATTACTCCTCTGCAAAGAATGGCTTCATGCTGGCTTGCTGTGGTTTTCAGAATCAGAAGTTGCTTTCTCTGTAGCGGTACACTCTGGTTTGCATTTTATCTATCATATGTTGCTCCAAATGTCCATCATACATCAGAACATATGGAAGGAAGGACAGCAACTGACCCAGTGTCCTCGATCCTTTCTACCCTCTCATCCCAGCAATAGGTGGTGCAGGCAAAGTGGTTGCAGAACAGGCTAAAAGGACATTTCAGTCATGGCTCCCCTGAGGCATCCTGCTGAGCCCACCTGACTTTTCATGGGGGTCAAGGACAAGAGCAAGAAGAGGGTGAAACTCATCTGCTTGGGTCTACAGTACTTCCATAGGACATAAGCAATCTTAGCAGTCACTCTGCATAGGGGGTGCCTCCAGAATGTGTGTGTGCAATAACAAAGACTGAAATCAGAAAATTTGCCATATGACAATTCCACTAGATACTCAGAAGAGCTCACTTAGTCTGTTTTGACTGGTAAGGGAGATTAGAGTGGATCAAGAAAAGTCCAGACGATTGTTTTGATATCTTTTGGCTCTGACAGAATAAATGCCTGTAAACTAAAGGGCAGGGTGCTCTGCCTCAGACTTCAAGAAAAATCAGTGGATTCATAGCATATAATTTGAGGCAAAGACCATGAGGTAATATATATCACATTTACCTAATGTAATATTCAGAGAAAAAACTGGAAGTTGAATGTGTTAAGCTCTCAAAAATGCAGTGTATCCTCCAGGAACCTGCTGTGTCTGCTGGTTGGTTACTTGCTGGGGACATTTTCATCCTTGTAGTATAGGGACCACGCCCACTCTTTGGCTGTTATACAATCTAGGATAATAATAGTACCTAGTGATTAGCCTGGAAAATGAAAGAAGGTCATATACCACCCTGGAGTTAGGGGAACAGCTATTGAATAAGGCCAATGAATAAGGTGGCAATCACACCTATAAATTGTCAAATTTACCTGATGGTGAACCCTCCAGGGATGACTACCAGGAACATCCAGCAGCCCTTGAGATTCCTTGTCTCTAAATATTAGAGTGTGGCCCAAGGAGGTATAAAACTGCATCCATGTCGCCCTTGGTAGCAAAGGCCACTGCCCAATGGAGTGAAGTCCTACTGAGTTTGCTTCTCAACACCTATCCCTGTTTCCCTCTAAGCCACTGAGGTTTTGAGGAGCTGCTATTGTGACCCTGTCTTCTGTGCCCAGAGTGATTTCTCTGTAAACACTGAGCCAACTGATGTCACCAGGGAATTCTGCAGTGAATCCTTCCTCAAGTGTTAATAGTCTGATATCCCAAAGTCTGCAAGAATTAATCCAACTTCCTGTAGCGAGAGGCTTTATAATGCTGAGAGAATCTAGCTGGTGGTCTCTTACTCTCAAACCACTTTAAAAGTGCAAGAATGCTAGAGAGTCACCTTCTCTCATCTAAACACTCTCTAAAAGGACTGTTTTGGATTAAACCACAATGCTGAAGGTAAGGGGACAGGACTGGGAGCTGCGAGACCTGGCTCTAAATGTCACTTTCCCAGAGGCTAGATGTGCGGTATCAAATGAGTGATATTTCCCCAGGCTGGGCCTCAGTTTCCTCTTTGATAAACTAAAAAGACTGACCTACGTGAATTCTAAGCCTCCATAGGAGAAAGATGTAGCAGTTTGCTTCCATAAAGATTCCCACACCCAAACTCATTGCTGTCGAGTCGCTTCTGATTCATAGCGACCCTATACGACAGAGTAGACCTGCCCCATAGGGTTTCCAAGGCTGTAAATCTTTACAGCAGCAGACTGCCATTTCTTTCTCCCTCAGAGCAGCTGGTGGGTTCCAACTGCCTATCTTCCAGTTAGAGGCTGAGTGCTTTAACCACTGTGCCATCAGGGCTCCTTCTATAAAGATTACGGCCTTAGAAACCCTATGAGGCAGTTCTACTCTGGTCACATGGGGTCGCTAGGAGTCAGAATCGACTCGACAACAACGGGTTACAAATACATAGCATTCATACCACCGTGCCCTACCCCATCCCAGCCAGTATGAATGAAGCATAGCAGCTGCTGTGGATTGAATTATGTGCCCCCAAAGTATGTGTTGGAATCCTAACCCCTATACATGTGGGTGTAATCCCATTTGGGAATAGGGTTTTCTTTGTTATGTTAATGAGGCCATATCAGTGTAGGGTGTGTCCTAGCCTCATCACTTTTGAACGATATAAACAGCAGCAAAGACACAGAGACAAGCAAGCACAAACAGGGAAAAGTAGATGCCAAGTGAAGATTGCCAAGGAACCAAGGAACACTAGGACTACAGAAAATGAAAGAGACAAGAAGCCTCTCATTCAGACTTCTAGCCTCCTAACTAGGAGAAAATAAATTTCTGTTCTTTAAAACCACCCGCTCGTGGTACTTCTGTTACAGCAGCACTACGCGACTAAGACAGCAGCTTTTCCCACTGGGTCTGCACACGGCCTTTCCAACCTTCTCAACACAGATGGCCGCTACCAAGTGGCAAGGAGCCCTGGTGGCACAGTAGTTAAAGCGCTCAGCTGGTAACCGAAAGGTCGGCAGCTCGAACCCACCAGCTGCTCCACAAGAGAAAGATGTGGCAGTCTGCTTCCATAAAGATTTCAGCCTTGGAAACCCTATGGGGCAGTTCTACTCTTCCCTACAGGGTGGCTATGAGTTGCCATTGACTCAATGGCAATGGGCTTAGCATACAAGACCTATTTGCCATTCCAGCCTTTTGAATATAAAAACACCTTTTTAACTTCAAAATTTTCCCAGAACTCAATTGTTAGTGGATAATATAATAAAGTGATTGAGAGTGCAGGCCTTTAAATAGGATAGGAAAACTGAGGCTCAAATCTGGCTCCATCCCTTACTAACCAGCTACATGACTTCAAGTAGTTTACTTCACTTCTATAAGCTTCAAGTCACTCATCTAGAAAATGAGAATAGTAATAGTATCTATAACTTATGAGTAATAGTACCTATAACTTGTGAGTTCTGATCTAGCTCTGAATGGTTAGGGTTGTGGTAAGGATTAAATGAAGTAAAACATGCAAAGTGCCTGGTACATGCGACACCTCAATATATTCAGTTATCAGTCTAGATGAGATGCTTGGTGCAAAAATGCATTCAGCCCTACCTTCCACCATTTGTGCATCTCCTCTCCCCCAGGGGTCTGAAACTCACAGAGAGGGAAACATGGCCCCAGATATGAGGCTACCAGTCCTGAACTACAATGGTGCCTGCCCTGAGTTCATCAATTTAGAATCTTCCTTCCTCCTAGCCACCTGCCATGACACAGGCAACAATGACCCAGAGGTTATTGTTTCAACTATTCTAGATATAAACCTTGTGATCCTCACTCTATATTAGGACTGGTTACAGCTGAAAAAAACAACTCAAGTGTGAAGTCAGGTTTATGGGTAGTTTGGGCCCTAGATTCCGAATAAGAATTTGCAAGCGGTCCCAGACTCACACCACAATCATCTTTTTCCACATCAGAATAACAACAAATATACATTTATACAGAGTATTTTTTTCAAATATTTGTCCCTCTAACCAAGCACAATGCGACGATATCTCGTTACCAAATTGGGCAATGATGGCCTCATACTTTTTCTTTTTTTTCTTTATCAGTGATGCTGAAGGTTGCATCCATTTGAATAAGCTGCCGGGGTGAGGAAATCACCTCTTTCTTCAAGGAATCCCATCGTAAAGGCCAAAAACACCATTTCCAGCTCCCCAGTTCTCTAGCATTTGCTCTGTCATTACTAACAGTGAAGTCGAAGAGGAAGGGAGGCGTGAATCATCTGAGAAGGGCTGAGGTGGGGGAACTCAGAGCAGTGAATCCTAACTCTGGCCACACTGCTGACCTACCAGATGACCTCAGACAACCCATAGGCCCCTTGGGTCCCTTCTCTGCAGCACGGCAGTAATTCTGACCACATCACAGAGTTGCTGCAAGTGGTAGTAAATACAAATGATCAGAATAAATAGAAAGCTGTTCTGTGAATGTTAATAGATATAGTAAAGACAATGCAATAAATTTACCATGCAAGGATATCCTAAAACTAAGCCAAAATATAATAATAATTAACTTTTTAAAAAACATGAAAATCTATCAGCTGTGTCAAACCTGAAAGCAGAACAGATGCATTTATGTGTAATATTCCAGTGACTACTATGGGGTAAGGGCTAAGGCCACTCACTAAAAAAAATTAATCTCTGACCTTACAAAGGTAAAGAATTAGACCTTACCCAGGAAAAAGAAGTAGACACTGCCTCTTGCTTTTGAGATGGAGAAACACTTTGAGATAAGACTCAGCCAATCATTTCCTCACCATCTAACATGAAGACTTCACTCTTGCTTCTCCAAGAGAACTGAGTTCAGCAAAGAACCATATCAATCACTTTCTTAGAATTTTCTAACTAAGGATTCCACGTTCCTTGAGAACTGAGACCATCCATTTAGTGTTTGTTGCATAAAATGAGTAAATGAGTGAATAGTAAATGAAAAAATAATAGACTCTTACAGCTAGGTCAATTATGGGATAGAGAGAAAAAGAGTGTGAAAGGAAAAACATGCTAGATTTTGGGAGAACGCCAATCAATTATCTATTTTCAACCTTTTTTTAAAAGTCAGTTTTCCATACAGTTTAGTTCATGATTAACTTCTCTCTTCAGTAATGGAAAGTTTGGAAAGCCCCCACCCAAACACATTTTTCGAATTGCTGGAAGCACATCAAAACCCACTGTCATTGAGTCGATTCAGACTCATAGTGACCCTACAGGACAGAGCAGAACTGCCTCATAAGGTTTCCAGGGAGAGGCTGGTGGATTCGAACTGCCGACTTTGGGTTAGCAGCCGAATGCTTAACCACCACACCACCAGGACTCCACTGAAAGCACATCACAGAACAGATAATTGGAAGAAAGAGAAAAACTTTTGCTGAAAAAAAAAAAAAGTCTTTCTCAGATTTATGTTATCAGATTTATGCTAGCTTTAGCAAGCTTTTCCATATTTATTTGGTGTCTCTCTTCAAAGATAAAAATAAGCATTGTCCAAAAAGAGAGAGAGAGGGAAAATGAAAGTTATCCTCCAAACTACATACACCTCTGAGAAGTACTTGGCCAACTCTGAAGAGCATTATCTATGCCTCAGGAAAATTTAACCTCTTAAGGCACAAATTTATTTTAAAATAATGTTCTGTTCAAGAGAGAAGGTAGATTGTGGATACTTACATAAAAGTGATAAATATTACACCAATACCTCCAACAATTTAGCTGGGATCTGTGTTTGATTTGCAGTTGGAACAGCATAAAATATTTTGCCACAAAAGGTACTGCATTCAAAATTTTAAGTATTTTCACAGAAATTGTTATGATGCTATTAATAAAGTTATTTCTGAGTCCAGATCATCGTTTGTTCATTCACATAAAAGCTGCACAAATGGAATATCACCCAGCCACAAAGAGAAATGAAGTCCTGCTGCATGCCACAACACGGATGAACCTCGAAAATATTATGCTGAGGGCACTATGTCAATCACAAGAGGACAAATGCTGTTTGATCCCACTTATATTAAATTGGCAAATGTACTGAGATGGAAGCTTATTAGTGGTTACCAGGGGTGGGAGAGAGAGGCAAAGGGGCAGTCATTCCTTAAAGGGCACTGACTTTCTATTAATGGTGGTGGAATAACTTGGAAGAGGATAGTGGTGAGGGTTGCAAAACATGCCAAACGTAATCAATGTCACTGACTGTGCATGTAAAAGTTGTTGAATTGACGCTTTTTTTATATTTTTACCACAATTTAAAAAAAAAAAAGTTTGCTGTACAGAGAATTCAGAAGTGCTGAAAGACATCTATGAGCACCCATACAGGGCAGGGCAGGGAACAGAGTGGGAAAGAGGTGCTAAGGAAAACGTCTCATGTTATGTATTCTCTGTGAAAAATCAAAAGATATTTCTTATGGAAAGAGTTTCTGAATTGTAAAAATGGTCCAGAGTAGCAATCATAGGGATGTTGGAGTGTGGAAATTTGAGAATGGAAGAATGCTATTGACTGGAGGTGATGGACCAGAACAAGAAGAGGCACAGCGGACAATGCCCTTCGGTGTACACAGTTCTGGCTGATTTCCATTTCCAGATGATTCTGTCTGCACCAATAGGAAAAAAAACAACAGATTCATCTCAGTGCAGCCTATCCATGCCTCATTAACCAGACCAGAACACCCTGTTGAAAGTTGGGGCCATCAGAGAGATTTGGTTCTTTTGTTTCCGGTGTAATTTATAAATCTTCTGAGGAGAATGTAAATAGATGTAGCTCAAAAGCTACATCGTTTTCTGCCTAACCTTTTTTAAGCAACATCAAGAAGCACTCTGTAAATGGCATGATCTTACAGGGATATGACATCATGCTGGTGCTGTGGGCTTTGGCCACCACACTGAGATTGACACGAAATGGATATTTTCCTCGAGAATTTAGTAAAAAGGCTTTACCACATTACATCAGGCTTACGTTATGTTAAACATTACACTCTCTTTCAGCCATGCTGAGGCTCAGGCAGTTCCCTGAATGGGCCAGGCTCTGACTAGGGTCCCGGAGGTGTCCTCACTGTTATTCTCTGACTGATCTGTGCGTCCCATCCTTTCTGTGTCTCTAGAAACAGCTTGGGCCCAGAACAACTAGATGGTGCCCGGTCACCACCATCAACTGCTCTGGCAGGGATCACAATAGAGGGTCCCAGACAGAGCTAGAGAAAAACGTAGAATAAAATTCTAACTCACAAAAAAAGACTAGCCTTATTTGTCTGACAGAGACAGGAGTAACCCCAAGCATGTGGCCCCCAGACACCCTTTAAACTCAGTACTGAAGTCACTCCTGAGGTTCATCCTTTAGCCAAAGATTAGTCAGGTCTCTAGGGCCAACAATAACACATATGAGGGACATGCTTCATAGTTCAATCATGTATGCGAGACTAATGGGCACACCAGCCCAAACACAAAGATGAGAAGGCAGGAAAACTGGACTAACGGAAACGCGGAACCTGGGGTGGAGAAGGGGAGAGTGTTGTCACATCACGGGGTTGGCAACCAATGTCACAAAACAATCTGTGTATTAACTATTTAATGAGAAACTAATTTGCTGTGTAAACTTTCACGTAAATCACAATTAAAAAAAAAAGAAAAAAAGAATCAGCTTGGGCACAGGGCCCTTATCAGGAACCTTTCCTGGCCCCCCTTAATATGTACCAGGCACAGTGTCACACACTTGCGTCATCTGATTGGGTGTTTATCTCTTGCACTAGACTGTAAACTCCTTGATAGCAGGGATTCTCAGCAGGATCGCCTAGCAGTTAAAAACACAGATCCTGGAGTCTAGATTGCCTGGATTTGAGACCAGCTCCAACACTTACTACTGTGTGACCTTGGGCAAGTTCCTTAACATCTTTATGCCTCAATTTTTTCACCAGTGATGATAATATCACTGATCTCATCGGCTTGTTATAACAATTAAGTGAGTTAATATGTCTACAGCACCTAAAATACTAAGATCTATTAAAGTATTTGTTGAAGTTATTGTTCTTTTCTTCTTCATCATCATCAATATCATTTGTCTTTGCTTTATCATCACCATTTGTTCGTGCAGCCCCAGTGCCTGGCAGTAAGTACTCAACAGATTGGTTCCCTGGGCGGTGCAAATGGTCAAGCACTTGACTAGTGGCCAAAAGACTGGCAGTTCAAACCCACCCAAAGGTGACTCAGAAGACAGGCTTGGCAACTGCTTCTGAATGGTCTCGGCCTTGAAAACCCTATGGAGCAGTTCCACTCTGCACATAGGGATCTCCATGGATCCGAACTGACTTGACAGCCAACAACAGCAACAACACATGCTCGACAAACCTTCGAGGGATGAATGAGCAAATGGATTCATCAAGCAAACCGTCTCAATGAAACTGCAGTGAAATTGCAGCTTTCAAGAACATAAACAACAAAAAAGCTCCAATAACCATACATTTCTCACTTATATTACATAAGGATAATTAATGCTCAAAATAAAATCCCCAGGAAATTCTGAATAATCAAAGATTCTTATTATTTCTGAATAGTCAAAGATTAAATTATTTTCAGTGCCATTTCCAGATTCTATATTACATTGCATTCCAAATTCATCAAAAACTTGCTACTCCCCTGTGGTATAGATAGTAACCAGGATATTCAAATTACTGAATGCCCCAAGCCTCAATATTTCTGAATAGATGATCATTTTACTGTATTTTAAGGCAATAAAAAAAATAGCATTATGCTAGGCATCACTACAAGTATATTAGATAGCTTTTTGACTGTATCCTTACTTAGGTTTTATTTTTCCTGAAGTTTTGTAGGTCCACAAATGTTTTAAGACATGTTGACTTTGAAGAAGTTGAAATAGCCTCAAATTCCTGTTTGGAAATAGATGCTGGGGAGTCGACAGGAGGCCATGGGTGACAGAAATCAGAGTAGCCAAGCCACCCTAACAAGTGAATTTCAATCAGTAGGATCACAGCTAGCTCACTGCCTTCTTTTCAGCACTGAATTTAGGCCAACCATTTGTTACCCAACATTTGAACATACGTTTATCATTCCTGTTGATTTCTGCACATGGCTGCTCATCCATTTGAGTCACACCACAAACCCAGAAAGGAACGACCCATTTTCAGAAGTGCAAGAAGTTATGTTAGCACCCACAACTGAGGTGGCAAATCCTCTGTATTAAATATTTATGGGATATCTGCAAGTAGAAATGCTCAGACAAACAAATCAATATTTTCCATGACCTTGAACCAGTTTGCTTGGAAAGGATATTTTCATTCACAGCTTCATACCTTTAATTCTCCAATGGAGGAAAGTAGTCCTGCTCCGTATGCCCGCAGCTGCCCTTCTTGTTTACAAAGGCCAAACTCGATCGTGAAGAAATAGCACTGAAAAAAAGCACATGGACATACATCCAGTGAACTGGTCCACAAGCTCTTCAATAGAATAAAATGGCACCCACAATAAAATGGTACAGTATGCATAATTTCTGGCACACCATCTGCTAATTTAAATACATCTGGATTAAAAACATTTATTGAAATCTATTCTCTTGCTTAATAATCCCTCCTTAGGTTAAAGGTATATAGAAAAGGTACTAACTACTAAGGTTCTTATGCTTCCTGCATTTAGAAACCCTATGGGTCAAATCACATCCCCTGCAATAATTTCAAAAATAAAAGGACACACATTTAGAAACGAATGAGCATGTCACAATGATAAGGCCATAGGATATGCTACTGTATCTACAAAGTTGTGTTTTAGTGGTATAAATTAGGTGCATGTCAATGTGGAAAAATAACTTACAAACTGAAGAATTCTAAATGGACTATTTGCAGTTTGTTTATTCATTTGACAAACTTTTTTGAGTACCTAAACAAAAAAAAACCAAACCCGTCGCCGTTGAGTCCATTCTGGCTCAGAGTGACCCTATAGGACAGAGTAGAACTACCCCATAGGGTTTCCAAGGAGCAGCTGGTGGATTGGAACTGCAGACCTTTTGGTTAGCAGCCATGGCTCTTAACCACTGTACCACCAGGGCTCCTTTTGAGTACCTACTAGGTGCTAAAGCTTGGCACTTGGTGTGCAGTGCTAAAGAGACAGAAGAGAGACCAAGAAACCAAGTATATGCCTGCCAAATTATTGAAACCATAATTCTAATATAATTTTTAGTGAAATCTTAAGTGTCTGTCGATGCATAGGTGTGTCTGCAATTTTTTTTTTAATAATGACTTCATTGGCTTTAGTTTTATGAGCGTCAACTGCTACAGCTTCCCCAGGATATTAAAAGTTCTCCATTGGTTCTGTTGAGTTTAGGAAACCAACGTAGACAGACAGAGAAATCTCTGTACAACCAAAAAGCTCACGATGCTGTTGAGGGGCTGAAATCACACTGTTTTTGCTCTGAAAGAAAGTGAGAAGCTGACAATGAGCAATACAAACTGTATCCCATTAACACTGTCCTGCATTAGTGATGATAGAGCACTGAAGGTGTTGAGCGAGGAGAGAATTTAAACACTCCTGAAAAGGGGCGGAAAATAGTAATTATTTCTAGCCCTTGGCAGTTTGTTCTATTTTTGTTTGGAGGTTAAGATGTCCCTTGGTTCAAGAGGGTTTTTTATTTTTTTAAATATGCTGATGATCTCTAAAGATAAGTGATCCAGGGCTCTGCAGCACTGGCTAGACCCCAACAACGACTGGTCATTTCCAGGTCGTGGAGCTTAACCTCCAGAGCCTAGAGTTCCTTTCCTGATTCGCCTCCCAAAGAAGCTGAAATTACAACCCTTCTTACCCCCATCACCACTCACAGCAGCCACCAACACTCACCCTTACTCTGTTCTACGTTTTCTCTCTTTTCCATCACACTTACCACTTTTTGACATAATCTGCAATTTCTTTATGTTTGATGTGTACTGTTCATCAACTGTCTCCCTCCACTATCTATAAACTCTATAGAGGGTACGCGTCTCTGTCTGTTCATCTAGAACAGGGTCTCTCAACATCAGCACCACTGATATTTTGGGCTGGATAAATCCTTGTTGTGCATTGTAGGATGTTTAGCAGCATCCCTAGCCTCAACCCACTAGATGCCAGTAGCAACCTCCTCCCAAGGACTGACAACCAAAAACGTCCAGACCTTGTCAAATATTCCCTGGGGGGCAACATCACCACAGTGGAGAATCACTGAGCTAGAATAGTGTCTGAAACATAAAAAGAGCTCAATGAATATGTGTTGAATAAATTAACAACTGGTGAATGAATGAATGATCTCAAAGGTAGGTTTTTTGTGAGGCAGCATGATCAGGAGGAAAACCTACGGGAAGTCCTGAGTTCTGGTCCCAATCCTGTGTTTTAATTAGCTACGTGACCACAACTTCTCTGGGCTACAGTTTTCCTGCCTATGACACTCAGTCATCCTACAAACGCTTCTTGATCACCTGTTATGTACCAAACTCTGCTCTAGAGCTAAGCATATACAATAAACAAGGCAGCAAAGTCTCTAATCCCATGAAGCATATATGATGAAGCATATGTGATACAGGCAATAACAACGACAAATAATAATAAATAGACAGGATAAACTCAGGTAGAAAATACTCTGTAGATAATAAACAAGGTAGGTAGTATGTCAGATATTGAGCCGGGAACGTGCTATTTTAGATAAAGTGATCAGGGAAGGCCTCTCTGAGGTGATATTTAAGCTGCAACCTGCTTTAAAAGCAGCTTTTCATTAAAAACTGAAAAGTCAGTTGTGCAAAGATCTAGAGGAAAGAGAGCTCCCAATAGAGGGACTAGCAAATACAAAGGCCCTGAAAGCAGGAGTGGGTTTGTATTTCCAAGGGCAACGGGAAGTCATTGGAGGGCTTTAGGCAGGAGAAAAACATGTTCTGATTTGATTTTCAGAAGATCATGCTAGTGCTGTGTGAAGAACAGATTGATGGTAGGAAGGCAAGAACAGAAATAGAGACCAGTTAGGTCGGGGCGGCCACGAGACAAGGGTAGTGAATGGCTTGGAATATAGCTTGGGCCAGGGAGTGGCAGAGGATTGGAAAAAGTCAGTATCACAGAGGCCTCATAAGAAAAACCAGGATAAAATATGTGAACAGATGCTGAAACGTTTGGGTAGAACTCTCAAGCCTCTCCTCCAAAAATTTGTGTACATTCCTGGGCACAGTGAGGAGAAGTGATCATGCAGTCATGGAATAAAAGGCCTGGAAGAGGCCTGGAAATTCAGCCCTACTATTTCCTTGTGGTACAAACACTAAAGTGCTTGGTACTAACCAAAAGCTAAGTCATTTGAATCCACCCAGAGGCACCTTGGAAGAAGGTCGTGGTGATCTACTTCCAAAAGATCACAGCCATTGAAAACCCTATGGAGTATGATTCTACTCTGAACACATGAGGTCACCATGAGTTGGAATTGACTGGATGGCAAGTGGTTTTGTTTTGTTTTTTCTTTTACTTAAAAACCTGAAGTTTAGGAGATGAAGAAGTGATTTACCAGAACTAGTCTAGTTAGTGACATTTAAGAGATATAACCCAAAACCCACTGCCGTCGTGTTGATTCTGACTCATAGCGACCCAATAGGACAGAGCAGAACTGCCCTATAGGGTTTCCAAGGAGTGGCTGGTGGATTCAACCTGTCAGCCTTTTGGTTAGCAGCTGTAGATCTTAACCACTGTGCCACCAGGGCTCCTTTAAGAGATACAGAGCTCAGTATTCTAAAGAGCTCAACATCTGTCACATTTTAAAGTTCCTAGGTATAAAATTAGTAGACGCGTGATTTTCATGTACGACTGAAAACAGAAAAATAAAAGTCTAAAATAGAGGAAAATTAGAATCTCATGGCATCTTCCGAGTGTGCCTTTGGCTGATTTCCCTAAGTGATATTTCATTTATAGCACATGGCGTGAAATCCTTGAAGTCTTAACATTGAATACAGAAGAGTTCATAAAAAAAAAAAAAATGTCCTGTCATATTAGAAAGCCCTGTTTTGGGGCAGTCATATCAGAAAGCCCCCAAAATATACATACAGAGCCAGCTACAGGAACATTAGGTCAGCCTATTAAGTGTATTTTTAATTTTCTTTATGCTACTTCAATGCATATGTAATACATGGTCATGGTTATGATCCAAATCAAAAAAAGCACAGTGGGCCTCTGAGAAAATCTGGTGTGCCACACACATGGTCTTCACACAGATTTGATGTTCCAGCCTATTTTAAAATAATAATCAAAAGGTCTGCATCAATTTGACTAAAGACTCAGAGCTAAATCTATTAACTGTGCGTCTTTGGTCCACATGCTTCTAGAATCAGGACAACCTCAGAGGAACAAGTCACTGTGTGTCTTCCCTGCCATCACTCAGATGCTCTCTGGCCCCATACCTCATCTGGGAGTCCATCCAGCAACTCTGACCTTACACAGCTCCATCTGCTCTTTCTCTGCTTTTCCCTTTGGTTTCCTGCTATCCTCAACTCAGGAAGTTCCCTAGATGCTGCTTCCAGAGCCCACTGTCCTCAGAGAATGAGACCTTTTGCTTTGAGACAGTTTCCATTTGCAGCTCCATGCGTGGCTAACAGATAAAGAGAAATGGTATATTGCACCTGAACCTCAGACGATGGCAAAATTTGAATTACAGACTTGCTCAGGATAATTTCTCTCTTTCTGTTTTCAACGGCAGTGAAGACCTCAAAATGTAGAGTGTCCTGGGCATGATCACTAATAGGGGCTGAGAGGCAACTGTGCATTCTGCTATCCGGTTTTAAATGCAAAGCTCGCTTAGAGTTGGACTGGATGACCTCTTGAAGACCCTTCAGAATTCAAGGATACCTAACTGTTTCTTGAAAATTTAAGAAAATACCATTTGTTTTCCTCAGACCACTCTCCAGATGTGGATCTATAATATATTCCCTAAAGATTTACCAAATGAATACCCTACCTGTTATTTAAAAAAAAAACAAAAACCCTGAACCTTATAAGAACACCTGCAAAAGAGAATTGCAGATTCTTGGCCACTGATGTCTTTTAAATAGAAACAAATAATAATACTAAGACCAACACCTACCAAATTGAAGAGTACCCTTCATCAAAGCTGACGTTCATTAATTCCAAATTTACATACCACTAATTACATATAATTATTTATAAATATTAACTGAAAACAAAAACAGGAATGACAGATCGGACCTCTTCCATAGAATAAAAGCAGCATCATTTACGTACATTTACGTACATCAAGCGGAGGAAAGTCTGAGTGACAATCTGAAATCCAAACACAGCTGTGGAATGTAGCTACAGGATGTGCTGTGTGGGGAGTGAGCTTAGGAAATGAGATAGGTCACCCAATGCTGCCATCTTCAGGTCTGTACTGGTAGTACACCATTAACGCAACCATTTCAAACACCCATTGCCATTGATTACAACTCATAACGCAACAACTTGAGCCTAGCCAAATGGGCAGTAGTAAAAGTTTGATGAAATCAAGTCCACAGACCTCAATCATGTCAACAAAATATTTAATGGTCCCACATAATGATTTAACAACAAGAACAACAAAAATCTATGGAATCTTTCTCATATGTTTGGTGTTAGGCACCTGAGCTCTTGCTATTGCAATTAAATAGCTCTTGCAATTAAAGAGATATATTTTTTCAAGGAACTCTTGGTGGGAAAAAAACTTACTCTGCAGATTTTCCTCTTGAAGGGTCCATTTGCTCTCCGTTTCCTTTACCCTCTGCATCCCTTGAAAGAATTACATAAGCTCTTCCTGAGAGTCATTTTATATTGTTAAAGTGGATAGACAAACTTCTAGGAGGCAGCTCTGGTGTCCTTCTTTTTGCACTCTGTCCAGCAAAGTGGTTTACACATGTTGTTTAATAAATGTCTAAATGAGTGAGTGGCATATTTTCTTTATCACCTCCACTAAAAATTTGATCTTTGCATATTGGTAGCACATATTTTTAAATAATCACATATGTCATTCCCCATCCAGAATTCCATTATCCACATATCCACAAAACAGCCAGGAAGCAACAAGTTATCAAAGAGCTTGAAAAAGTCCTGGAAGAGATGTGCTAAATTTGGTGTTACAGCAGAATCCCTCAGGCCCTCACTCAGATCCTATTTATCCTTATCTCGTATACAATTCTCACAAAGTTTAGTTATGTAGCTTCCAAACTCATACCAAAACATAAAAGAGGAACAAGAAAAATATAAAAAAAGCTGATCTGGATGGGGCCAAGATGGTGGAGTAGTCAGAAGATTCCTGTGGTCCCTCTTACAACAAAGAAACAAAAAAACAAGTGAATAGATTATATATGACAATCTAGGAGCCCTGAACATCAAAGACAAAGTTGAGGAGTCGGACTGAGCAGCACAGGGAAGGAGAGACAGTTCAGAAGCAGCGAGGAGTTGCCAGACCTGACCTGGCCCGCACCCTGCAGGCTGGATAGGCCACCATGCATGGGCACGTGTGGGCTGAGACAAGCAGTAGCGCTCGGGATACGTTTTCTACACCCGGAGAAACCGAGCAGCAGAAAGTCTGCACAAGCCTCCGGAACCAGGGAAAAGTAGCACTGAATCTGCAAAAGTTAAGTATAAGCATCTAACCTACTACGCGGGATCAAAAAAGCCATTGTCCCTCTGGGAATTACCTCCCTCCCATTCACCCGCCCCCTCCCAACTCTGCTCTGGCCCCAGTCCAGCTTCAGCGATTGCCGTGCTCCCTGGGCCAGGAGTGGGACCCATCACGCTCCCCAAGCCATTCTCTCTGCTTTGGAGAGAGAACAAATTAACAAACAGGAAAAAATAATCTGCCAGCTCCCCTAAGCTGGGTACTCAGGGCAGACACAGCCCCTTTGCCTAGGAACAGGCATAAGGGGTCCATGGACTTTGAATGCCTTTCACGCCTGCCTAGACCTGTCTGGGGGCATTTCAACAGCGTAGGCCCTCATTAGCATAGTACAACTGGGTATACACCTGAAGGCTAGTTTCAACTGCAACAGCTAAGGGGTAGTGGCATATTTGTGATATTTGACATCGCCCTGTTCATTAAGCAGGGTTCTCACCTACCCACATCAGGGACCTGAGGACTGGTGGCCCCACCCACTCCACCTAGGTACCCACAACAGGGGTCCAAAATTAAGTGGTGCCTCCCAGTCCTTACAGCCAACAGCACTGAGTGCCCAAATTCTGGCTGTAAAACCCACCTACATGCTTCCACCAGGCACTCAAGGGCAGCCATCAGCCCACTAACTTGCTCAGCACATAACCCCCTACTGCAGCCAGATTCCTCTGCCTACCCCAATCACCCCTACATAGCCCTGCCCATCTAGGACTGTAGGTGAGAGATTGTACCACACACTCAGTGACTGACGACCTGGAAACTTGAGCTAAATCCACACAATAAAAGTAAACAGACTCCTGGGCTCACATATAAGGTAACAGCTCTAATCACATGGTAACAGGATGTAAGAGCTTGAAGATGCCAATAATCAAACTAGCTCACATGACCAGCCTATTTGGGCATATCAAAACAAGAAACTAGGACACATTAAAAAAAAAAAAAAAACATAAAATAAATAAATATAATAACTTATTAATGGCTCAGAGAAAACAGTCAATATCAAATCACATAAAGAAGCAGACCACGACAGCTTCAGCAAGCTACCAAAATAAAGAACCAAGAAACCTCCCAGAGGAAGAGAAGGTCTTGGAATTACCAAAGGTAGAATTCAAAAGATTAATATACAGAGCTCTTCAAGAGATCAGGAAGGAGATCAGGCAAAACATGGACAAAGCCAAGGGGCACACAGACAAAGCAACAGAGGACCTTAAGAAGGTTATACAAGAGCATAATGACAAATTTAACAGGCTGCAAGAATCCATACAGAAACAGCAAATAGAAATCCAAAAGATTAGCAATAAAATTTCAGAATTAGACAACTCGATAGAAAGTCATAGGAACAGAATTGAGGCAATGGAAGTCAGAATTAGTAAGACTGAAGATAAAGCACTTGACACAAATTTATTTCAGGAAAAATCAGATAAAAGAACTTTAAAAATGAAGAAACCTTAAGAATTACGTGGGATTCTATCAAGAGGAATAACCTATGAAGATTGGAGTACTGGAACAAGTGGGGGACAATAGAAAATACAAAGAGAATTGTTGAAGATTTGTTGGCAGAAAACTTCCCTGATATCATGAAAGATGAGAAGATATCTATCCAAGATGCTCATCCAACCCCACACAGGGTAGATCCTAAAAGAGAATCACCAAGACATATTATAATCAAACTTACTAAAACAAAAGATAAAGAGAAAATTTTAAGAGGAGCTAGGGATAAACGAAAACTCATCTACAAAGGAGAGTCAATAAGACTAAGCTCTGACTACTCAGCAGAAACCGTGCAGGCAAGATGGCAATGGGATGACATATATAAAGCTTGAAGAAAAAAAATTGCCAACTAGGAATTATATATCCAGCAAAACTGTCTCTTGAATATCATGGCGAAATTAGGGCATTTCCAGATAAACAGAGGTTAAGGGAATTTCTAAAAAACCACATCAAAATCACAAGAAATACTAAAGGGAGTCCTCCAGTTAGAAAATCAATAACATCAGATAACAACCCAAGACTAGAACACAGGATAGAGCAGAGATATCAACGCAGATAGGGAAGTCACAAAAATAAATCAAAGCTAAAACACTGAAAATAGGGAAACAGAGACGTCAATATGTAAAAGATGACAACAATAAAACAAAAGAGGGACTAAATAATGTAGTTATAGAACTTTTATACAGAGGGGGAAGTCAAGATGGTATCAAGAAATAAAAGATTGGTTTAAACTGAGAAAAATAGACGTAAATATTAACATAACCACAAAGGAAACTAACAATCCTACACACCAAAATAAAAAACAAGGAAAACATAAAGACTCACCAAATACAAAATCAGCAATGAAAGAGATGAAAAGAAAATATATAAAGAAAAATGAATCAGCACAGAAAATTAAGTGGAATGAAGAAACTGTCAACAACACACACAAAAAAAAAGATATCAAAATGACAGCACTAAACTCATACCTATAAGTAATTGCACTGAATGTAAATGGATTAAATGCACCAATAAAGAGACAGAGAGTGGCAGAATGGATAAAAAAATCATGATCCGTCTATATGCTGCCTACAAGAGACACACCTTAGACTCGAAGAGACAAATTAAAACTCAAAGGATAGAAAACAATATATCAAGCAAATATCAAAAAGAGCAGCAATGGCAATATTAATCTCTGACAAGACAGATTTTAAAGTAAAATCCACCAAAAAGGATAAGGAAGGACACTAAATAATGATTAAAGGGTCAATACACCAGGAGGACATAACCATAATAAATATTTACACACTCAAGGACAGGGCTCCAAAATACATAAAACAAACTTCTAACAGCATTGAAAAGAGAAATAGACAGCTCCACAATAACAGTAGAAGACTTCAACACACCACTTTTGGTGAAGGACAGAACATCCAGAAAAAACCTCAATAAAGACACAGAAGATCTAAATGCCACAATCACTCAACTTGCTCTCAAAGACATATACAGAACACTCCACCCAACAGCAGCCACACATATGGAACACACACATTCATCTCCAGAATAGATGGCTATTAAATGTATTAAGCCACAAAGTAAGCCTTAGCAGAATCCAAAACATCAAAATATTACAAAGCTTCTTTTCTGACCATAAAGCCATAAAAGTAGAAATCAATCACAGGAAAAGCAAGAAAAAAAATCAAACACATGGAAAATGAACATCTTGCTCAGAAACTACCGGGTTATAGAATAAATAAAGGACAGAATAAAGAAATTCACAGAATCAAATAAGAATGAAAACACATCCTACCAGAATGTTTGGGACACAGCAAAAGCAGTGCTCTGAGGTCAGTTTATATCAATAAATGCACACATCCAAAAAGAAGAAAGGGCCAGAATCAAAACATTAACCCTACAGTTTGAACAAATAGAAAGAGAGCAGCAAAAGAAGCCCACCGGCACCAGAAGACAGGAAATAATAAAAATTAGAGCAGAAATAAATGAAATAGAGAATAGAAAAACAATTGAAAGAGTTAACAAGACCAAAAGCTGGTTCTTTGAAAAGATCAACAAAATCAATAAACCATTGGCCAAACTGACAACAGAAAAACTTGAGAGGAAGCAAATAACCAGAATAAGAAATAAGATGGGCTATATCACAACAGACTCAACTGAAATTGAAAGAATCATAACAGAATACTATGAAAAACTATAACCAATTTGAAAACCTAGAGGAAATGGACAAATTTCTAGAAACACACTACCCACCTAAACTAACACAAACCAAGGTAGAAAAACTAAATAAACCTATAACAAAAGAAGAGACTGAAAAGGTAATTTAAAAACTCCCAACAAAAAAAAAAGCCCTGGCCCTGACGGCCTCACTGGAGAATTCTACCAAACTTTCAGAGAAGAGTTAACACCACTACTACTAAAGGTATTTCAGAG
>NW_004444100.1:5395855-5405758 GCF_000243295.1 Trichechus manatus latirostris | reverse complement strand
ACAAAGCCAACAGCCAACATCATCCTAAATGGAGAGACTTTGAAAGCATTCCCCTTGAGAACAGGAAACAGACAAGGATGCCCTTTATCACCACTCTTATTCAACATTGTGCTGGAGATCTTAGCCAGAGCAACAAGGCAAGAAAAAGAAATAAAGTGCATCTAAATTGGTAAGGAAGAAGTAAAAGTATCCCTATTTGCAGATGATATGATCTTATATATAGAAAACACCAAAGAATCCACAAGAAAACTGCTAGAACTAATAGATGATTTCAGCAAAGTATCAGGATACGAGATAAACATACAAAAATCAGTTGGATTCCTCTACACCAACAAAGAGAACTTCAAGAGGAAATCACCAAATCAATGCCATTTACAATAGCCCCAAAGAAGATAAAATACTTAGGAACGAATCTAACCAGAGACGTCAAAGACCTATACAAAGAAAACTAAAAGACACTACTGCAAGAAACCAAAAGAGATCTGCATAAGTGGAAAAACATACCTTGCTCATGGATAGGAAGACTCAACATTGTGAAAATGTCAATTCTACCCAAAGCGAGCTACAGATACAATGCAATCCCGATCCAAATTCCACCAGCATTTTTTAATGAGATGGAGAAACAAATCACCAACTTTATATGGAAAGGGAAGAGGCCTTGAATTAGTGAAGCATTACTCAGGAAGAAGAGCAAAGTGGGAGGACTCACACTACCTGATTTTAGAACCTATTATACCTCCACGGTAGTCAAAACAGCCTAGTACTGATACAACAGCAGATACATACACCAATGAAACAGAATTGAGAAATCTAGCCATAAATTCATCCACCTAAGAGCAGCTGATATTTGACAAAGGCCCAAAGTCTGTAAACTGGGGAAAAGACAGTCTCTTTAACAAAATGGTGCTGGCATAACTGGATATCCATCTGCAAAAAAATGAAATAAGACCCATACTTCACACCATGTACAAAAACTAACTCAAAATGAAACAGAGACCTAAATAAAAAATCTAAAATGATAAAGATCATGGAAGAAAAAATAGGGACAATGCTAGGAGCCCTAATACATGGCATAAACAGAATACAAAACATAACCAACAACGCACAAACACCAGAAGAGAAACTAAATACTGGGAGCTCCTAAAAATCAAACACTTATGCTCATCCAAAGACTTCACCAAAAGAGTAAAAAGACACCCTACAGACTGGGGAAAAAAATTTGACTGCAACATAACTGATCAGGGTCTAATCTCTAAAATCTACAAGATACTACAAAACCTCAACAACAAAAACACAAATAACCCAATCAAAAAATGGGCAAAGGATACGAACTGGCCTTTCACTAAAGAAAACATTCAGGCAGCTAACAGATACATGAGGAAATGCTCATATCATTAGCTATCAGAGAAATGCAAATCAAAACTACAATGAGATACCTTCTCACCCAAACAAGGCTAGCATTAATCAAAACACACAAAATAATAAATGTTGGGGAGGTTGTGGAGAGACTGGAACATTTATACACTGTTGGTGGGAATGTTAAATGGTACAACCACTTTGGAAATTGATTTGGCACTTTCTTAAAAAGCTAGAAACAGAAGTGTCATATAATCCAGAAATTCCACTCCTTGGAATATAACCTAGAGAAATAAGAGCTGTCACATGAATAGACATATGTACACTCATGTTCACTGCAGCACTGTTCACGATAGCAAAAAGATGGAAACAACCTAGATGCCCATCAACAGACGAATGGATAAACAAATTATGGTATACACATACAATGGAATACTATGCAACAAAAAACAGCAATGATGAATCTGTGAAACATCTCATAACATGGATAAATCTGGAAGGCATTATGCTGAGCAAAATTAGTCAGTTGCAAAAGGACAAATATTGTATGAGATCACTATTATAAGAACTCAAGAAGAGGTTTAAACACAGAAGAAAACATTCTTTGATGGTTATGAGGGTGGGGAGGGAGGAGAGGGGAATTCACCAACTAGGTAGTAGACAAGAATTATCTTAGTTGAAGGGAAGGACAACACACAATACAGGGGAAGTCAGCACAACTAGACTAAACCAAAGCTGAGAAGTTTCCTGAATACAAACAAACACTTCAAGGGACAGAGTAGCAGGGGTGGGGGTCTGGGAACCATGCTTTCAGGGGACATCTAGGTCAATTGACATAACAAAGTTCATTAAGAAAATGTTCTGCATCCCACTTCAGTGAGTGGATTCTGGGGCCATCTAAGATGCATCATCTAAGCAGCCATCTAAGATGCATCAATTGGTCCCAACCCACCTGGAGCAAAGGTGAATGAAGAACACCAAAGACACAAGGAAAATATTAGCCCAAGAGACAAAAGGGCCACATAAACCAGAGACTCTATCAGCCTGAGACCAGAAGAACTAGATGGTGCCCAGCTACCACCAATGACTGCCCTGACGTGGAATACAACAGACTGTTCCTGACAGCGCAGGAGTAAAGTGTGGTGCAGAACTCAAATTCACATAAAAAGACCAGACTTAATGGTCTGACTGAGTCTAGAGGAACCTCAGAAGACATGGCCACCAAACTCCTCTGTTAACCCAGAACTAAAACCAATCCCGAAGCCAACTCTTAAGACAAAGTTTAGACTGGACTATAAAACTTAAAATAATACTCGTGAAGAGTGTAGTTCTTAGTTCAAGTGGATACATGAGACTAAATGAGCAGCTCCTGTCTGGAAGCGTGACGAGAAGGCAGAAAGGGATAGGAGTTAGTTGAATGGACACGGGAAACCAAGGATGGAAAGGGGGAGTGTGCTGTCACATTATAGGGATTGAAACTAGAGTCACCTAACAATATGTGTATAAATTTTTGTATGAGAAATTAACTTGAGGTCTAAACTTCCACCTAAAGCACAATAAATAAATAAAAAATTGACCCACCAACTCAAAGTGCACAGTAATCTAAAATGTGGTGCTTGGGGAACTACTCCAAAATGCTTCTATGCTTGAAGGTATCACTAAACAACAAAATTTAACAATGACCCTAAAACATCGAGATTATTATTTCTATTTTACAGATGGGAAAACTGAAACTCAAAGTTCACGTGATTTGTCCAGGTTCCACAACTAATGGATGGGGGAGCTAGGGATCAAGCTCAAGTTTCTTGACTTCAAATCCAATGTTCTTTCCTCATGAGCAACTACACTTATGAACACAGAGCCACTATCATTCACACTGGGTATTCCTGTTATTGAAATACGTTTCAGTGTTTCAACTTCCAAAATGGATGTAGACAGCCATTACCCCACATTCCCCAAGTACCCCCTGCCACCCAAGCCGCTCTCATCCCCTTCAGAGATCTGTCCCACACACCTTCCCCTCCACCGCCACCACTTCTTCATGATTTGGCAAATAAAGTCTTAATACCTATAGAACTGGGACCTAAAGAAGCCTGCTCCCACACTAGGCTAACAAGTATCTGTTCTGTTTGGTGCCCGTGTAGTAACAAAAGGATAAATCTGAGAAAGGATAAATGCCACTCAAAGATGTTCTAACACTCGGGGGTCTGCACCTCTGGTAAATGCCGATGAAAACCCATGAAAGGGTCTCCGAGTCTCTTAGCCTTCCTTCCACAGAGCTTTCTCTAACATCTTTCCATGTCAAAGAATACCTATGAAAAGTTGTTGAAAAGGTGCAGGCTATATTCAAACGGAACAAAATCTGTCTCTCCTCTCCTCCCATCCATTACTCTACCACCCATCCCAGCTCCTACAGTGTGAATTTTAGCTACATCAAAATTTCAGTTTACAAGCAGCAAGTGTTTTCCCACCTTTAGTCCAAAATCCCTTAATCTGGATTAAATCACAAATGATAGTACGACCGGAACAAGAACGAAGCTTGACAGCTAGGCAGGGAGCTTGGAATAGAAATATCAATGCAACAAAAACCAACATCGGGAAACAAAACTGAAAATGGAGGTTGTTTAGGGATTTGAGAAACTTCTTCTCAGCGAGAAAACGATGACCCTGAATTTGTGAAAACAGCATGGAGGCCTCAGTGCCCCTAAATCCTCCCCCATCACTTGCTTGAATATCATAGAGCAGGAAACATCCTACTAGGCATCCATTTTTGTTGCTGTAGCTTCTTTAGCCATTTAAAATGCAAATACTCCCAAGAGTCATACGCAGAGCTAAATCATACTAGAGTGTCAATGACAATCCCAATGCTTTGTTTTGCACAGCAAGGTCCCTGAGTGGGAAAGTTCTGTAGAACTGGGCTTCCAGAGGTAGCAGAAAGAGGATTTTGTGTACTTCATTATTTTGTCCTGGGCTAGTGCTGTATAAAATAAGAATGAAAGAAATGCCAGAAACTTAGAGGTGGAAGTCGTTGAGGCTGGTCCACTATTTCAGTCTCCACCAACAGGATCCTCTGCAGTCATGGGACCACAGCTGGTTGTACCCATAGTCTACTCACGCCATGTCTCAAAGCCTCCCTTTGGCAAAAAGAAGCCACTGCTCAAGTCTTCACGTATTTGGGGGTCAGTCACTATATATATTCCAAGTACCACTGGTTCAAATCCCTTGCAGGACTGTAGCTATACCTAGATTTCTATACTCATTTTTTAACATATTCTCTCCTTGAATCTCTAAATGAAAACCACCATAGCTCTCAGCAGGTCACAACTTAAAACACACTTTATAACTTTATATTTATTAAATTCTACTGTACTAAACTTCACTTGAAAATACAAAAGTAGTGTAAGGTATGGTCTCTATGCTCAAGAAAGGTGCAACGTTGACGGGGAGACAAGAGTAATGTAAAAATAATAATAATAAAGCTCTACTGTTTATATCTTGGAGTCCCTGAGTAGTGCAAATGGTTAATGCACTCGGCTGCTAACCGAAAGGTTGGTGGTTCAAGTCCACCCAGAGATGCCTCAGAAGAAACTCCTGGTGATCTACTTCTTAAAAAACCAGCCACTGAAAACGCTATAGAGCACAGTTCTACTATGACACACATGGGGTCGCCATGAGTTGGAATCACTCAACAGCAACTGGTTTTTGGTTTTTGTCTTACCACAAACTTCTCACTGTCTTGAAATTGTGGTTTGCTTATCTGTCTCAGAACAGAAAAAAATATGAAGCTTGTGCTGGACTTTGAAGGATAAATGGGATCTTAAATGCACTATCAGAAGAGGGGAAGTTACCGGAAAGAGGAACATCATTCATGGTCTAGGACACTGAGGCCTGAGAGGTTGAGGGGGGTAACAGGCACCAAGATTGTGTCTACTGAGGAGGCAGTCAGTCAAATTTACAGAATGTACCGAATTGCAGGCTCCACTGGGACCCGAAGAGACTGCCTCTTTCACCAGTGATTCTCCCCAAACCAAGACAGACAAAAACAAGTGGAGAGAAGAAGAAGTTTGGGGATTTGAGAAACATCTTCTCAGCTAGAAAACAATGACAGCATACATTGTCTTAGGTTAAGAACAGCCATCGAATAAATTAAAATGTAAAAACCTAAGCTCTGAGGAAACATTATGGCAAACCTTGTGGAAAATTGATCATCAAATATAAGAGGAACATTCGTAAGGAAAAAAATGGTCAGCAGAAAACAGCTTTTATTGAAGAATACATCGATGTAGGCGATTTTCAGCAGCACTGTTTTAGTCGGAATTTTTCTCTGTGTTTAACTACTGTTTCCTATTCTTTTTGGTTGCTTTCAGGAATAAGTAGATGATTTTGTTTAACTGCCCTTTAGCTATTTCTGTTTTATTGCCCCTGCCTCAACTTATGTGGGAGCATTTTCAACTTCAAAGAAGACCTCCTGCCTTACTATCCTTTAACATTTACTGGCTCCTACACAAGGCTTTAATGGTATTAAAAAAGGAAAAAAGAAACATCTTCCTCCGGCTATTAGACTAGCGGGGGTGCCAAGCATTCACTTCAGATCAGTGCCACACACACAGTTGTTAGCTGCCCTTGAGTTGGCCCCTGACGCATGGTGACCCCATGCACAATGGAACGAAACGCTGCCAGGTCCTACTCCACCCCCATGATCATTTGCAGATCAAACTATTGTGATCCATAGAGTTTTTATTGGCAGATGTTTGGAAGTAGATTGCCAGGCTTTTCTTCCTAGTCCATCTTAGTCTGGAAGCTACTCTGAACGTTGTTCAGCATCCTAGAAATACGCAGGTTTCCACTAACAGATGGGTGGCGTCTGTACATGAAGTGCATTGTCCAGAAATCAAACCCGGGTCTGCTGCATCAAAGGAGAGAATTTTTTACCCACACAGTTGTACCACCCCAAAACTCTGAAAAGATCCACTCTATAACTTTCCATCTCCAGAGCCTGATGTCAGGTCATAATGATCACGTAGTGGCCCTATTTAAAAACCTTCACCGTTCCCACTACTCTGAAACAAAGGCCCAAACTTCTTCTTATGGCAGAAGAGATCCTCCACGTGAGAGCAAAATCATCACAACATGATAAACGTAATTAATATCACTGAACTGTATATGTAAAAAAATGCTGAAATAGCAAATGCTTTGTTTTATATATACATATAAATGCATACATATATATATTTTGTTTTGTGTATATATATATAAAACAAAGTATATTGTAGTAAGTATGTGTATATATGTGTACATATATACATATACACATATATACATATATTATATATATACACATATATATGTGTGTGTATGTATATATATTTCCACCACACGTCTGTCAGTTTGTCATACTATGGTGGCTTGCTTGTTGCTGTGATACTGGAAGCTTTGCCACAGGTATTTCAAGTACCAGCAGGGTCACCCATGGCAGACAGGTTTCAGCGGAGCTTCCAGACTAAGACAGACTAGGAAGAAGGACCTGGAGGTCTACTTCTGAAAAGAATTATCCATTATGAATAGCGCGGAACATTGTCTGATACAATGCCAGAATATGAGCTCCTCAGTTTGGAAGGCACTCAAAACATGACTGGGGATAAGCTGCCTCCTCAAAATAGAGTCAACCCTAATGAGGTGGATGGAGTCAAGCTTTCAGGACCGTCAGTTGCTGATAATAGCATGACTCAAAATGAGAAGAAATAGCAGCAAACATTCATTAATAATTGGAACATGGAAGGTATGAAGTATGAATCTAGAAAAATTGGAAGTCGTCAAAAATGAAATGGAACCTTGAAGATCGATATCCTAGGCATTAGTGAGCTGAAATGGACTGGTATTGGCCAATTTGAGAAGAAATAGCAGCAAACATTCATTAATAATTGGAACATGGAAGGTATGAAGTATGAATCTAGAAAAATTGGAAGTCGTCAAAAATGAAATGGAACCTTGAAGATCGATATCCTAGGCATTAGTGAGCTGAAATGGACTGGTATTGGCCAATTTGAATCAGACAATCATATGGTCTACTATGCCAAGAATGACAAATTGAAGACGAATTCATTCATTGTCAAAAAGAACATTTCAAGGTCTATCCTGAAGTACAATTCTATCAGTAATAGGATAATATCCATACGTCTACAAGGAAGACCTGTTAATATGACTATTATTCAAATTTACGCACCAGCTACTAATGCCAAAGATGAGGAAACCAAAGATTTTTACCAACTTCTGCAGTCTGAAATTGATCAAACATGCAATCAAGATGCATTGATAATTACTGGTGATTGGAATATGAAAACTGGAAACAAAGAGGAAGGATTGGTAGTTGGAAAATATGGCCCTGGAGATAAAAGGATGCCAGAGATTGGATGATGGGATTTTGCAACACCAATGACCAATTCATTGGAAATGCCTTTTTTCAACAACATAAACAGTAACTATGCACATGGACCTCGCCAGAAGGAATACACAGGAATCAAATCAACTATATCTGTGGAAAGAGATAATGAAAAGCTCAGTATCATCAGTCAGAACAAGGCCAGGGGCCAACTGTGGAACAGACCATCAATTGCTCATACGCAAGTTCAAATTAAAGCTGAAGAAAATTAAAACAAGTCCACGAGAGCCAAAATACAATCTTGAGTATATCCCACCTGAATCTGGAGACCATCTCAAGACTAGATTTGACGCATTGAACACTAATGACGGAAGACCAGATGAGTTGTGGAACGACATCAAGGACATCATACATAAGGAAAGCAAGAGGTCATTAAAAAGACAGGGAAAAAAAAAAAAAAGGCCAAAATGGATGTCAGAAGGGACTCTGAAACTTGCTCTTGAACGTAGAGTAGCTAAAATGAATGGAAGAAAGAAAGAGCTGAACAGAGGATTTCAAAGGGCAGCTCAAGAGACAAAGTAAAATATTATAATGAAATGTGTAAAGACCTGGAGTTGTAAAACCAAAAGAGAAGAACACACTTGGCATTTCTCAAGCTGAAAAAACTGAAGAAAAATTTCAAGCCTCAAGTTGCCATTTTGAAAGATTCTACGGACAAAATATTGAACAACACAGGAAACATCAAAAGAAGATGGAAGGAATACAGAGTCACTGAACCAAAAAGAATTGGTCTACATTTGACCATTTCAGGAGGTAGCATATGATCAAGAACTGATGGTACTGAAAGAAGAAGTCCAAGCTGCACTGAAGGCATTGGCGAAAAACAAGGCTTCAGGAATTGATGGAATACCAATTAAGATTATTTCAACAAATGGATGCAGCGCTGGATATGCTCACTCCTCTGTGCCAAGAACTTTGGAAGACAGCTACCTGGCCAACCAACTGAAAGAGATCCATATTTGCTCCCGTTCCAAAGAAAAGTAAACCAACAGAATGCGGAAATTATCAAACAATATCATTAATATCACATGCAAGTAAAATTACGGTGAAGATCATTCAAAAGTGATCGTAGCAGTACATCAACAGGGAACTGCCAGATTCAAGCAGGATTCAGAAAAGGACGTGGAATGAGGGATATCATTGCTGACGTCAGATGGATTTTGGCTGAAAGCAGAGAATACCAAAAAGATGTTTACCTGTTTTATTGACCGTGCAAAGGCATTTGACTGTGTGGATCATAACAAATTATGGATAGCATTGAGAAGAATGGGAATTCCAGAACACTTAATTGTGCTCATGTGGAGCCTGTACATAGACCAAGAGGCAGCCGTTCGAACAGAACAAGGGGATACTGCACGGTTTAAAATCAAGAAACGTGTGCATCAGGGTTGTATCTTTTCACCATACTTACTCAATCCTCATGCTGAGCAAATAATCCGAGAAGCTAGACTACACGAAGAAGAACGTGGCATCAGGATTGGAGGAAGACTCAGTAACAACCTGCAGTATGCAGATGACACAACCTTGCTTGCTGAAAGCAAAGAGGATTTGAAGTACTTACTAATGAAGATCAAAAACTACAGCCTTCAATATGTATTACACCTCAACATAAAGAAAACAAAAATCCTCACAACTGGACCTATAAGCAACATCATGATAAATGGAGACAAGGTTGATGTTGTCAAGGATTTCATTTTACTTAGATCCATAATCAATGTCCATGGAAGCAGCAGTCAAGAAATCAAATGGCATATTGCATTGGGCAAATCTGCTGCAAAAGACATCTTTAGTTTCCCCTGTAATTGTGTACTGTCTCACCCTTCACCCAAGATACCACTTGTACAAGGAAAGGTCATGGAAGCCCCATAGACACACCCAAACTCCCTGAGGGACTGAATTGCTGGGTGGAGGGCTATAGGGACCATGGTCTCGGGGAACATCTAGCTCAATTGGCATGACACAGCTTGTAAAGACAATGCTCTACATTCTACCTTGGTGAGTAGTGTCTGAGGTCTTAAAAGCCTTTGAGCGGCCATCTAAGATACTCCACTGGTCTCATCCCTTCGGGAGCAAGGGAGAATGAAGAGAACAGGATACAAGGAAAAGAT
>NW_004444100.1:5339080-5395299 GCF_000243295.1 Trichechus manatus latirostris | reverse complement strand
AAAAAAAAAAAAAAGACATCTTTAAAGGGTTAAAAAGCAAAGATGTCACTTTGAGGACTAAGGTGCGCCTGACCCAAGACATGATATTTTCAATCACCTCATAAGCATGCAAAAGCTGGACAATGAATAAGGAAGATGGAAGAAGAATTAATGCCTTTGAATTATGGTGTTGGTGAAGAATATTGAATGGACTGCCAGAAAAATGAACAAGTCTGTCTTGGAGGAAATACAGCCAGAGTGCTCCTTGGAAGTGAGGATGGTGAGATTTTGTCTCATGTATTTGGATGTGTTATCAGGGGGGACCAGTCCCTGGAGAAGGACATCGTGCTTGGTAAAGTAGAGGGTCAGGGAAAAAGAGGAAAACCCTCAATGAGATGGACTGACACAGTGGCTGCAACAATGGGCTTAAGCCTAACAACAGTTGTGAGGATGACGCAGGACCGGGCAGTGTTTCTTTCTGTTGTGCATAGGGTTGCTATGAGTTGGAACCAACTTGACGACACCTAAGAACAACAACAACATATATATTTACCACAATAAAAAAAGAAAAGACCCTCCATGACCTAGCCCCTGCCTTCGCCAGCCCCATCTCTCAATCCTCTTCCTCCCATTTCCCACCCCACAGGGAACTATGTGCAACTGCACAGGCTAACCATGATCCTTTCAGCTTCCCGTCTGGGCCTTTGCACAAGATGTTCCCTCTAACTGGAATGCTCTTATCATCACCCAGCCCCTTTACCTAATTCTTGACAGTCTGTCAGATTAGGTGCCCTTCTTCTCACCCCCAATAAGCACTTACCAAAACCATATTGAAATTTCCAGTTTTCTTGCCCGTCCCCTCCACCAGACTCTCACCTCCCAGAGGTCAGGTTAGGGACATTCTGACCTGTTTGTTTATGTTAATGTCTGGTCTTGAGCACCCTGCCTGACCCATTAGCCAGTGTTCAACAAATATTGAAGAAGGGGAGGGGGGGATGTGTGGAAAGGAAGGAACAGTTAAGCAAGAAGAGTTTCCCCATGAGCCACACCATCAGGGTGAGCGCCCGCCTTCCAGTCAGCAACTACTACCCTCAGCAAATTTTCCAATATTGAAGACTTTGGAAAGATGAAAACCCCTCTGTGGTAGCCATAAGATCAGTTTCTACTTACAGATTCGGAAACAGATCTGTCCTTGACCTCTCTCTCTGCCCTCTTCAACAACAGCCCATGCCCCCTAAGCCAACAAGGGAAGGAGGAGAGGGCCTCCTTGCACAGCCAAGACTTGGAACATTGCAGGCCTTTGGGAGCATGAATGAAGGTTGATTGGCAGCTATCTCCTGAGGAAGCTCAGCAGTCTTGTGGTTAAGCGGCTTCTGGCCTCCTTCTTTACAAGTAGCAGCTCTGAAAGCCCACTGATTCTGACACCTGAATCCTCATCCGAAAACGTCATTGGGAGTCTTTCACTTTGCCATTTCTCAAGTTGGAAGCCAACTGGAGGCTAGCCAGAGAAAATGCTAACTCCTTTGGGAGGGCTATGGAGGAGATTGTCTGTGATAGGTCCAAGCCCCAAAGTGCCTCACGTCGCAGTCTGCTCAGGATTAGCAGGTATGAGAAATTTATACCAGCATCACCGCCCAGACCTTCATTTAACACGTAATGACACACCAGATTAGACAGACACTATTTCCTCCTGGAGACGAGTTCTGTGGGGTGCCCATCCATCCAACTCTGTTTTCCACAAAATTCTGTGGCTCTTTAAAAAGGTTATTGTGAATCTAAATAGGCTTCTTCTTACATCTTCTGGACCTGCTGATATTTTGAGTTTCACACATCAAAAACTGGTTTTTATATTCAGCAGTTTTACTCCTTGGAACCGAGACATAGTACGAGTCTCAATGCAATATCACCGTCGCAGAGCAATTCATAGAGTTTGGCTCTTCTTTTAAAGGAATTCTATCTTCTTTCAAATGACCCTGTGCTGAACTTGTTACATAACTAGCTACCTTGAAATGGCTACACTTGACTCAGGGGACACGCCATGCCCTCGCTCCCATCATTTTCATACCGGGTGTGTTGCTCAGCATCCCACTTACATACGTGCTTAATCTACTTTGCACAGAAGGCCTATTTAAGCAAATGCTATTGGTTTGTAAGTGCCCAAGAACTGACTTTTATAACCTAAGCAATTCCAAGCCCCTTGAAGGAGAAGAAAATGATGAGCACGTTCTCAGCCATTCATCCTTTGCTGTGCCCTGAAATGTTCTGCACCAAATCACACATTCTCCCCAGATGTGGTGATTGTAAAGGTCAGCTCTTGAAGGCTCATATGAAAAATGAGGTTTTTACTGACTCCCAAGTGAGTGTGGAGAGTCGCCACTGACTTGAGAGGGTCGTTTTAATTTTATCTCTTCATTACTAAAAGCAACACCCTCCTGGACATTAGGGCTACAGAGCTTGTACTTTCTCATCTCTTTCCTTCCAGGTTAAGAGCTGGGAGTCCAGAAAGATGATTATATGTCTGAAAATGGGCAAGAAATGCCTGTTTAGCGGGGAGAGGCATTCTCACCGCTCCATTGCACCAAGCAGTCTTCTATTTTAAGTTCTTATTAATGAAGTCATGTTTCTTTTCCAGTCGCTGTCACCACTACCATCATCATCTCTCATACTCAGAATCGACACTAACCATCTGTATGTGTAAATGGGGCTGAAAAGATTTACCTGTGAATTGGGGTCCCTGTCACGAGGAGGGCCTACAGGTAATTGAATCTCTAGATGGCACTTCAGCTCGGTAGAGTTCCGTATCTCTAATAATAATCACTGCCAGTCAGAGGCGTGGGGGGCGGGGATGGGAGCAGAGACCGGCACTCGCCTGCAGGCGCGCGTCTAAGGGGGCGCCAGAGGAGATGCGGAATGACATTCCGAGGTGCCACAAGTATGGAAGGCACCCGACTGAGGAAACGGGACAAGATGGGGGAAGGCATTTCTGCTCACGCACCGCCGCTATCAAGGTCTATTTATCTTAAAATTGGGAGAGGGAGGCAACTTAGAGATTGCCAGTGGGAGCTTGTTAACCTCTACGCCCGTGCTGCAGGTTATTGAAGCCCTGCACTCCACCAGACACAGCACCAAGTCCTCTGCGTCAACTCACAACAACCCTGAGGGGCAGGCACTGTGAAGGTAATATGATAGGGCAATTTGAGGGCAGTAACTTTGGGGTGAAAGACCGAGGTTCAAGGGCAGACTCTGCCATTTACTTGACCTTTAGAAAGTTATTTAGCCTTTCTGAGTCTTAGGTTCTTTGCCTGTAAAATGGAGAAAATAAAAATAATAACTACCACTTACTGAATTCTTAGTATGTGCTAGTACTTTGATGCTGATAGTTGTCTTGGCTCCAACTCTTGGCGACCCCATGTACAACAAAACAAAATGTTGCCTGGTCCTGCACCGTTTTCAAGATTGTTGGTATGCTTGAGTCCATTGTTGTGGTCACTGTGCATGTTGAGTGCCTTCCAACCTAGAGGACTCATCTTCTAGCATTATATCAGAAAATATTGCGTTGTGATCCACGGGGTTTTCATGGACTAATTTTTCGAAGTAGATCACCAGGCCTTTCTTCCTAGTCTGTCTTAGTCTGGAAGCTCTGATGAAATCTGGGCACCATGAATGATCCTACTAGTATATGAAATACTAGTGGCATAGCTTCTAGCGTCGTAGTAACATGCAAGCCACCACAATACAACAAATTGACAGACAAGTGGTGGGTACAAGTGCTAAATCCCCCATTTTACAGATGAGGAAAAACCGAGACTTAGACTGAGTAGCTTGCACAACCTTAAGGGTGACAGAGCTGGATTGGAATCAGGTGTATCTGACCCCAAAGTCCATGTTCTTTGCATTATACCACATTGTCCTCCCTCTGTCCCCAGAGTGACCGGACACTGCAGGACCCTAGGTTTGCACCATCGTTCCTGACAGTTGAGTTTGCTATGTGACAGCAAAGCTGGGGGTCTGTCTAGCTTGCCTGCAACCATCCTTCCATGGCTTACATTAAAGTATGTTATGGATTGAATTGTATCTCCCAAAAACGTGTATCAGTTTGGCTAGGCCATAATTCCCAGTATTGTGTGATCGTCCACCATTTTGTCATCTGATGTGATTTTCCTGTGTGTTGTAACTCTATGATGTTAATGAAGTGGTATTATCGGTAGTTATGTTAATGAGGCAGGACTCAATCTATAAGATTAGGTTGCGGTTTTAAATCAAGCTCTTTCAAGATATAAAAGAGAGAAGCAAGCAGAGAGACAGAGGGACCTCATACCACCAAGAGAGCAGTGCCAGGAGCAGAGCATGTCCTTTGGACCCTAAGTTTCTGCGTGGAGAAGCTCCTAGACCAAGGGAATATTGATAACAAGGACCTTCCCCAAGAGCAGAGAAAGAAAGACTTTCCCTGGAACTGGTGCCCTGAATATGGACTTCTAGCCTACTAGACTGTGAGAGAATAAACTTCTGTTTGTTAAAGCCATCCACTTGTGGTATTTCTGTTATAGCAGCACTAGGTAACTAGGACAAGCAGATTTCCTTCATTTCCTTTGTGGCCCTTGGACCAGCCAAGTGACACAGCACAGGCCTGTCAGGAGCCAGTGAGGAGCGCCACTATAAACCAGTCATAAAAGGAAGGTGAGTCCTCTGAGTCTTACCAGTTGGAAACAGCACTGCAATTAGTACAACTCAGGAGAGTTGAGACTACAACAAATAAGGTGAGGTTAGACATGAAATGCGCTGCATTTATATTAAAAAGGCATTATAAAGCACAAAACTAAATACTCTATAGTATTGCTTTAAGCTACAGCAATCTACTTACATTTTATTTAGATGTATTATTTGATGAACGCATAATAAATCTGGTAAGGGATAGTAGGAATTCAGGAGACAGCAAAAAAGGGTATGGCTTGAAATATTTTTGGGGTCTCATGGCAAGCTATTTCATCAAACTTACTGTCTGGCTACCAAGAGAGCTGGTGCTGTAGAGAACTCCAACCTCTGTGTTCTCTCCCCCTTCCCCTAATCTCCTGTCAGGAGAGAGCAAACAGGTGACTGATGATGAGACTCCACTGCCCAGCTGAGTATCACATACACCTTCCAGTGAGGACAACGGCAACTCAGCTCTGGCCAGCTGTCACCTTGGGTAAAGGCAGGCTGCCAGAGAGGCTGGCCTTTTGCTTTGTTTTGTTTACTTTTATTTTTTTAATTGTACTTTAGGTGAAGATTTACAGAACAAATAGTTTCTCATTAAACAGTCAGTACACATATTGTTTTATGACACTGGTTAACAACAGAGGCTGGCCTTTTTAAGAGAAGTCAGGAACAACAACAGCAATCTGGAAGTTCCTGGGATCACCTCTGATGCATAAACGTAGGTGTATTTGTTTCCCAGGGCTGCCATAACAAAGACCACAAATGCGGTGGCTTGAAACAACAGAAATTTGTTCTCTCATGATTCTGGCAACTAGTCGTCTAAAATCGAAGGTCAGCAGGACCATGCTCGCTCCCTCTGAAGGCTCTAGAAGGAATCTTTCCTTGCCTCTTCCTAGCTGCATTGTTCCAATCTCTGCCACTATCTTCATACGGCTGTCTGTGTTTCCTCTATGTCTCTGTGTCTAAATCTCCCTCTCCTTTTTCTTATAAAGACACCAATCATTGGATTTAGGGCCAACCCTAATCCAGTATGACCGCCTCTTAACTTGTATACATGTGCAATGAGCCAATTTGCAAATAAGGTCATATTCACAGGTCCCAAGTATTTGGACTTAAACATATCTTTTGTTGGGGGATACAATTCAACCCACTACAGTTGGTAATTAATTTTTTTAAATCTAACCAAGGTGCAGGCAAAAATAGATAAAAGATTAGATAGACAGACCGACAGACAGATAGATAGGTAACAAAGACATTAGCCAGAGCAGGGGACACTGATCTGTAATCTCTTTAGAAGATAGAGTATTTTCAAGAATCTGAAACTTGCTGTGTAACAACTCACTTGTAGGATACAAGTGCATGCCTCCACTTGCCTCACCTGGTCGCACCTTGCCTTGATACCTGAGAAGTGGCTCTCTGCACTAGATCAGAAGTTGGAAAATCATTATTTTGCTGTGTGATCTTGGGCAAGTCATTTAACTTGTCTGAGCCTCCCTTTATTCACCTATAAATGGGGATGGAGATTTCTTTCTTCATCAAACTTCTATTGAATGCCAGTGTGCACATGCCACCATGTTGATACTAAGGACTGTGTTTGGAGATAATAACATGAGCCCTGCTATATCTCAAAGTGGCATTGTGAGATTCAAATGAATGAATATGTGTCAAATGTTAAACAAATGTAAAATCTCTAACGTAGGTGAAGGCTCCCTGCTCCACTCAATTAAGACCATAGTTATCTCTGTGACTAACTCATTCCCTGGCTCAGAGCTCTGGTTGTACAGAGAAAATTACATTCTGGGTAGGCTATTATTGTTGTTACCTGCCATCAAGTCTACTCCGACCCATGACAACCTTACGTGCAACAGAATGAAACGCTGCATGGTCCTGCATCATTCTCACAAGCGCCAACATATTCAAGTCCATCGTTGCAGTGACAGTGCCAATCCATCTCATCAAGAGTCTCTCACACCCTCACTGGCCCTCTACTTTACCAAACATGATGTACTCCTCCAGCAATGGATCCCTCCTGATGGCATGTGCAATGCAAGCAAGTCAGACGGTGCTCTGTTGTGATCGATCCATAAAGTTTTCATTGGCTAATTTTCAGAAGTAGATCTCCAGGCCTTTCTGCCTAAGTCTGTCTTAGTCTGGAAGCTCCACTGAAACCCGTCCGCCAGGGTGACCCTGCTGGTAACTGAAATACTGGTGGCATAACTTCCAGCATCACAGCAACACCCAAGCCACCACAGTATGACAAACTGACAGATGGGTAGTGGTCTGGGGAGGCTACTGTGGGCTTAATTGTAGGGGCAACAGTTGCTGATACCAAATTTAAGGGGCTTTCCAATATGGGGATAGCCCATTGAGATACAAAAGTTTCTTGAAGTATTAACATCTATTCTATCTCTAAGCACATATAACAGCAAACAGAAAATAACCAATTTCACTGCTTACGTAGTCTTCTCCCAGGAAGCCATCTTTGATCACATCCCTCCTTTCTGAACTTATGATAGTGCCTGCCTTATCCCATCTTTGCACTTATCAAGCTGTATTTCCATTCCTGTTCCCTTATCTGTAGCTCTCACAGTCTGTTGTTTTGTCATTAATTGCAGTGGACTTAGCCACCCTGTGCATAACAAGAACAAAATGCTGCCCAATCCTGTACCATTGTCACAATAGTTGGTATGTTTAAGCCCACTGCTGCAGCCACTGTGTTCGTCTATCTCATTGAGGTCTTCCTTTTTTTATTGACCCACTACTTTACCAAGCATGATGTCCTTCTCCAGGGATTGGTCTCTCCTGTAACATGTCCAGAGTAAGCCAAAGTTTCCCCATCCTCATTCTAAGGAGCATTCTGGCTGTACTTCTTCCAACACAGATTTGTTCATTCTTCTGGCAGTCCATGGTATAGTCAATATTCTTCACCAATACCATAGTGTAAGACCCCCAAAAAGCAGGATCACGTCTACATGTTTCACATTTGAATTTCCAGTGCCTGACACACAGTAGATGTTCAGTAAATATTTACTGAAGGAATAAATGAATGGGCCATGATTGATTCTATCAGAGCTGTGGAAAAGATATTTACTGGAAACCAGCAAGGTTATGCCTTTGCTAGAACAGCTTTGTAAAGAAGCAGAATAAAATCCCCCTTTTCTCTCCCATTTTAGCCTTGATTTTTATGTTGGAAAAACTAAGCCTTCTTAATTAGATTTGGGAGAAGAAAAAGTAAACAGCCCCCCCCCCAAAAAAAAAAAGTTTGACAAGAGCTAAACATTCGCATGTTTCTAAATTATGCCATTACAAGATATCTCCCCTTGTTTTATTAGAAAATTTTCAGACCTCGCTAGTTAGACTCCAACATAGGACCCTTGTGTACAAACATGGAGTCACATCCACATGCGTCAAAACTAGAGCAAACAATATCTTTTGGAACTCTTCCAGAAGCTTCTTTGCATACTTTTATGTTAACGCAGCCATTTTACAGCTAAACTGCAAACACCTGGCTTGAGTTCTCAGCTACTTGAACTCATAAGGAGGAGTAGCCAAGACTTGAAGCCCCAAATTTATTACTTTATTTAGTTATTAAGGGAGTGCTGCATGTGTCAATGAACAAGCATCACTCCTAATATGCTTGAGAAGTTTAGTCAGAAATCCATATTTCATGTGCTCTCACTGGCACAAACAATATTAATTCATTTGTTTTCCCGAGCTTTTTCTTGTAACTTGCCTTTCTCTGTGCTCACTCGGGGAGGTGGGCTTTTAACTCAGAGGAGGTCTCATTCATCTCCAAGGAGAAGCTTGACATCTTTCAGGGAGGCCTTACCTTTATTATTTATGGTTAAAACACTTTACATTGCAAGTAGCATGTTCTCTGCATTTAAAACCCCTTTGCAATATAAAAAGCATAATCTGCATTTCAGAAGGGAAAACCTGAGTTGTTGAAACTTAGAGAACTACCCAAAGCCACTGGAAAGAAGAAATTCTCTCCAGTGGCTTGTCTTGCCCTCTATTGCTTACTGATGTGGCCACCTAGACATCCAAGAGTATAATCATGTCAAATACTCTAGCTAGCATGTATCAAACACTTAGCATGGTGCTAAGTAGCTTTACAATACATTATCTCATTAATCCTCACAATGGCTCCAGTAGATTAGATAGAAAAATCAGCCACTGAAATCCCTATGGAGCACAGTACTACTCTGACACACATGGGGTCACCATGAGTCAGAGGCCAATAGATGGCAACAGGTTTTTTGGAGTCCCTGGGTGGTGCAAATGGTTAACATACTTGGCTGTTAACTGAAAGGTTGGAGGTTCAAGTCAACCTGGAGGCACAATGGAAGAAAGGCCTGGCAACCTATTTCAAAATATCATCCATTGAAAATCCTATGGAGCACAGCTCTACTCTGAGACACATGGGATCACCATGAGTTGGAATTAACTTAATGGAGACTGGTTTTACTGTTATTCTCATTTTAAAGATGAAAAAACTAGGATACAGAGAGGTTAAGTAACTTGTCTAAGGTCACCCAATCAGGAAGTGACAGAGGCCGGTTATGAACCCAGGTATTTTGACCCTTTCCACAGTAGGCCCCTGGCCTTGTTCTGGTTGATGAAATTGAACTTCTCCATTGTCTCTCTCCACAGACGTAGTGGATTTGATTCTTGTGTAGTCCTCCTGGCGAGGTCCATGTGTATAGTCATCATTCATGTTGTTGAAATAAGATATTTCCAATGACTAGGTCATTGGTCTTGCAAAATTCTATCATGCTATCTCTGGCACTGTTTCTATCATCAAGGCCATATTTTCCAACTACTGATCCTTCCTCTTTGTTTCTGACTTTTGCATTCCAATCACCTGTTATTATCAATGCATCTTGATCACATGTTTGCTCAATTTCAGACTGCAAAAGCTGGTGAAAAGCTTCAATTTCTTCATCTTTGGTATTAGTGGTTGGTGCATGAATTTAAATAATAGTCGTATTAACTGGTCTTCCTTGTAGGTGTATGGATATTATCCTATCACTGACAGTGCTGTACTTTAGGATAGATTTTGAAATGTTCTTTTTGACAATGAGTATGATGCCATTCCTCTTCAATTTGTCATTCCCGGCATAGTACAGCAGATAATTGTCCAATTCAAAATGGCCAATACCAGTCCATTTCAGCTAACTAATGCCTAAGATATTGATCTCCAAGGTTCCATTTCATTTTTAACCAGTTTCAGTTTTCCTAGATTCATACCACGAGAGCCAAAGTATGACCCTGAGTACATACCACCTAAATTTAGAGAGCATCTCAAGAATAGATTTGATGCATTGCACACTAATAACCAAATACCAGACAACATCAAAGGGGATGATATCAAGGACATCATACATGAAGAAAGCAAAAGGTCATTAAAAAGACAGGAAAAGACCAAAATGGATGTCACAAGAAACTCTGAAACTTGATCTTGAATGTAGAGTAGCTAAAATGAATGGAAGAAATGATGAAGTAAAATAGCTGAACAGAAGATTCCAAAGGACAGCTCAACGTGACAACCCAAACCTGTTGCCATCTAATCGATTCCAACTCATAGCGGCCCTATAGGGCAGGGTAGAACTGCCCCATAGGGTTTCCAAGGGGTGCCTAGTGGATTCAAACTGCCGACCTTTTGGTTAGCAGCCTTAACGCTTAACCACTACGTCACCAGGTTTTCCCAAGGGGAAAAAATAAAGTATTATAATGAAATGTGCGAAGACCTGGAGTTAGAAAACCAAAAGGGAGGAACACACTTGGCTTTTCTTAAGCTAAAAGAATTGAAGAAAAAATTCAAGCCGTGAGTTGTAATATTGAAGGATTTTATGGGCAAAAAATATTGAACAATGCAGGAAGCATCAAAAGAAGATGGAAGGAATATACAGAGTCACTATACCAAAAAGAGCTGGTCAATATTCAACCATCTCAAGAGGTAGCATATGATCAGGAACTGATGGTATTGAAGGAAGAAGTCCAAGCCGCACTGGAGGCACTGGAAAAAACGAGCCTTCAGGAACTGACAGAATACCAATTGAGATGTCTGAAAAAATGGATGCAAGCCTGGAAGCACTCACTCATCTATGCCAGGAAATTTGGAGGATGGCCACATGGCCAACCAACTAGAAGAGATCTATATTTCTGCCCATTCCAGAGAAAGGTGATCCAACAAATGTGGAAATTATCGAACAATATCACTGATATCACTTGTAAGTACAATTTTAATGAAGGTAAGTCAAAAATGGTTGCAGTAGTACATCAACATGGAACTGCCAGAAATTCAAGCCAGATTCAGAAGAGGACGTGGAATGAAGGCTATCATTGCTGATGTCAAATGGATCATGACTGAAAGCAGAGAATACCAGCAAGATGTTTACCTGTGTTTTATTGACTACGTAAAGGCATTCGACTGTGTGAATCATAACAAATTATGGGTAACGTTTCGAAGAATGAGAATTCCAGAACACTTAATTGTGCTCAAGTGGAACCTGTACATAGACCAAGAGGCAGTTGTTCGAACAGAACAAGGGGATACTGCGTGGTTTAAAATCAACAAAGGTGTGCATCAGGGTTGTATCCTTTCACTATGCTTATCCAATCTGTATGCTGAGCAAATAATCCAAGAAGCTGGACTATATGAAGAGGAATGTTGCATCAGGATTGGAGGAAGACTTATTAACAATCTGCGATATGCAGTGACACAGCCTTGCTTGCTGAAAGTTAAGAGGATGTGAAACACTGATGAAAATCAAACACTACAGCCTTCAGTATGTATTACACCTCAACATAAAGAAAACAAAAATCCTCACAACTGGACCCAGAAGCAATATCACGATAAATGGAGAAAAGATTGACATTGTTAAGGATTTCATTTTACTTGGATCCACGATCAATGCCCACAGAAGCAGCAGTCAAGAAATCAAACGATGTAGTGCACTGGGAAAATCTGTTACAAAAGACCTCTTTAAAGTGTTAAAAAACAAAGATGTCACTTTGAGGACTAAGATGCACCTAAACCAAGCCATGGTGTTTTTCATTGCCTCATATCCATGAGAAAGCTGGACAATGAAAACGGAAGAGCGAAGAAGAGTTGATGCCTTTGAATTGTGGTGTTGGCAAAGAATACTGAATATACCATGGGCTGCTAGAAGAACACACAAGTCTGTCTTGGACGAAGTACAGCCAGAATGCTCCTTAGAAGCAAGGATGGCAAGACTTCATCTCACACACTTTAGCCATGTTATCAGGGGGGATCAGTCCATGGAAAAAGACATCATGCTTGGTAAAGTATAGGGTAAGCGAAAAAAAGGAAGACCTTCAATGAGATAGATTGACATGGTGGCTGCAACAGTGGGCTCAAACATAGCAGGGATTGCATAGCAAGCTGCTCCCGTAAAGATTACTGCCTAGGAAACCCTATAGGGGTTGCTATGAGTTGGAAAGGAGTGGACGGCATACAATTTGACCCCAAATCCTACACTCTGAATTACCCACTATGGATAACACCCGACTTACTACATATTGGAGTTACCATGAACAGCACTTACGATTGTCTGTTTTTTGTTCTGGTTTTGTTCTGTTTTTTTTCGTACATGTTATTGTTAGTAATACATACTACATACAATGTTGCAGCGTGTAATTTGGTGATGATATCATTCTCATAACAACCCTCAAAGACAAATAAAGATCAAATTTATAAAGATACTGATACTAAAGGGCAATACTAATGAAAACTTTTTAAAAAAAAATGAGTTATCAGACTTACATCAGAACCGACTAACAACGGAGTCATAGGAACGGAACCCTGTCATAAGTTGGGGACTACCTGTGCTCTGTACTGAGTCACTAGCACATCTCTAAGGTGCACAGACTCAAGGAAAACCCACACAGTGTCATATACGATAGTGTTCACTCTATCTATGTATCCCATCTTTCCCTTTAACTCCCTCCCAGTCTGATGATCTAGGATTAAGTGCTATGGGAAACTTCAGAATACACTTGCTACCAGAGAATGTTTATGATCTCACTCATAAACATTTCGTTTAAGAACGACAGGAGGGGTGAATATAATTCAACTAGCGAAAAGTAGCACTCACTGAAGACTGAAGCAAAATTTCAAAATTGAGTAAGTATGCATGAAAAACAATTTTTTAACAAAAGGTGGTATCTACTATAATTTTCTCAAAAAAGGAAAAGCAAACATAACTCATTATCTACATACAACATTCGCTTTGTAACTTACCTGAGTGAAAAGTCATAAACCCCGTATTTCTAGAGGACTTCCAATTTGTTCTTTCTTCTGTAGATATAAAAAATAAAGTCTCTCCTGACAGCATAAGTGTTTGATAAATGGCTGAACACATTGTTGCTCCTTTTTCCAGTGCCGGGCACTCCCTTTTACTAAGTTCTTATTTGAACGTGGCAAAATGACTTCTCAGAAAATCTAGAAGGCTATACCAAAATGTTAACAGGGGTATCACTACTGTGACATTGCAAATGATCTTTATTTTATTTTCGTCATTTATCCATTTTTTTAAAAAAATTCTATACCGAATATGTGTCACTTTTGTAATAAAAGAAAAAGGTTTTTGTAAAGACTTTTCAATAAAGGAGTTCCAACTTAGGGATTGTATCAGCCCCCCTTTCATTGCTGAGGGAATGATTTTTTATGGACACTGTAAAGGACAGTCTTTCAGATCCTGAAAAGAATGATGAGGCCCCCTGAGTGATTTATTCCTCCCAACCATAACAGCATTTCTTACTCACACCTAGTTTGGATTTAAGCCCTCAAATGACAGCATTTCCATTTTCTGGGAGACCATTCCTCATTGTAAAATCCACCCATCAGAAATATACCAGAAAAGCCCATCCTTACGGTGACAAGCATATAAAACTCAAAGTAAATTGCAATATTTTAAGAAGAGAGCAAAGAGATTTTTAATCACTATGTGTTCAATCTCATGTCGTGTTTCTTACTGTGCTACCACTCATTGTGGCAGCTCACAACGTACAGTAATACATTTTACGTCTATTAAATGTATGCCGGGTTTTTATATCACAGTCAAGAAGAATAGCTTTGGAAATCCTTTTGATTCCTTTATTTGAAAGCTACATTTGTGGAGTGGGGTAATTAAATTCCTACAGTTTGATATAACATTTCCTCTGCTATTCTACTCATAAAAAAATCCCAACCATCTTCTCCCAGCTTTTGCTATAAATGGAATTACACTATAGATATTTCTGTTAATAGAAGTCTAAGATTTTGAGAGCCTACCCTATTGTAGTGAAACGGGAAAACTCCTTTATACATCTTTATGGAAATGAAAATGACTGCAGAAATGTTCTGTGCTTGATGAATACATTCTAGCTTACTTTGAGAAGAAAAAGTAAGAAGGCCTCAATGTCAGGATTTTTGAATCATAGGGAGAGGGAGTTAGCTCTAGATGAACAACTAGAGAATTTGGGGGCTTGAAATGACTTTGAAATTATTTAACTAACGACATAGCTCCTTTGGTAAAGGGCAGAACAGGTTATCCTGGTGCAGTTAGGATTTCTTGGGTAATGGTGACATAGATCGAGTACAACCATACCTGAGTAGATAGATATATACATAGCTGCTATCAGGTTGACTCCAACTCATGGCAATCTTATGGACAACAGAAGAAAATACTGCCCAGTCCTGCATCATCCTCATGGTGGCCAGCATGTTCAAGTCCATCATTACAGCTATTGTGCCAACTCATCCCTTTAAGGGTCTCCCTCAACCTCACTGGCCCTTTGCTTTACCAAACATGATGTTCTCCTCTAGCAATTGATCCTTCCTGATGACATGTGCAAAGCAAGTGAGTCAGACAATGTTCTGTTGTGATCCTTAAAGTTTTCATTGGCTAATTTGTGGAAGTAGATCACCAGGCCTTTCTTCTTAGTCTGTCTTAGTCTAGAAGCTCCGCTGAAACCTGTCCACCATGGGTGACCCTGCTGATATTGGAAATACTGGTGGTGTAGCTTCCAGCATCACAGCAAAATGCAAGCCACCACAGGATGACAAAACAGACAGATGGGTGGTAGATGCTTGGGTAAGGTGTAGATAACAGGCTAGCGTACCTCAAAAAATATTTCACTTCAGGGACTCGGGCAGACATGGCTGTGGCAGCATGCTTGTCCATTTTCCCATTCTTGCCTATTCTGTAATATTCTTTGGACTCGGACAGACATGGCTGTGGTAGCATGCTTGTCTGTTTTCCCATTCTTACCTATTCTGTAATATTCTTTGGACTCAGGCAGACATGCCTCTAGCAGCCTGCTTGTCTGCTTCCCACTTTTGTCCTTTTGAATATATGCCAAATAAAACTTTCTTTTTACTTAAAAAAAAAAAAAATTCACTTCATTTGTTCCTCACTTTAATGCTCGGTGGTAGAAGACTATCCCCATTTTATAGAAGACACTGAGGTATAAAAACAGTTATGTGGTTTGTCCCTGGGCACATGATTAGGAAGTAGCAAAGCTGGCACTCAAGCTCAGCTGTGCCAACTTCAAGTGCAAGCTCTTTCCACCGCATCACGCCACATCACATGTTGTTGTTGTAAGCTGCCACTGACTCAGACTCCAACACATGGCGACTGCATGCATAACAAAACGAAACGCTGCCCTGTCCTGCACCATCCCCATGATTGGTTGCAAATCAGACTGTTGTGATCCATAGGGTTTTCACTGGCTGATTTTTGGAAGTCGATCACCAAATCTTTCTTTCTAGTCCTTCTTAGTCTGGAAGCTCTGCTGAAACCTGCTCAGCATCTAGCACCACACAAGCGTCCACTGATAGATGGGGGATGCTGTACATGAGGTGCACTGACCGGGAATCGAACCCAGGTCTCCTGCATGTAAGGTAAGAATTCTACCACTGAACTACCAGTGCCTCACCACATCACATACTGCCCATCAAACATCGTGAACAGCAGCTTTGTCAAGCTCTGATTAGTGCCAAGACCTCATCTGCCAAATGTGGTGCTGCTGTGTTCAGCACCCACTCAGCACATGAACAGAAAATGGACAGTCACCACGCAGGTCTATTTTTAGGAGCCTCCAAATATCTAAAATAGCTTTTTTTTTTTTTTAATCTGCAGTTATGTGATGGCTCTCTGAGACCCCTAGGATATAGTTATAAACAACGAAGAAAGATTTGAGTTACAAAAATATAGAACTGGTCTGGACTGCAAATGGATTTGTTTCTAAACATAGTGAGCAATGGAGAGCACTTTTTTTTTAATTCCAAATAACTGCAGTGTTCTCATCATAATATAAATAGATGGCAAACACCTCATAATGGCAACAATAAACATAGTAAGTGAAACATACGAAAAACGGATAGAGAAAAATAGCCTCAGCTACAATATCAAAGTCCTCAGAAGAGAGTAATAGTCATGGGGAAGTGTGAGCTTGGAGCACATAGGTAGAAAAAGAACAAAAGAAGGTAGTGGTGAAAACAATGAAAAAGGACAGAAGTTAAGCTCTATGGGGCTAGTTAAAGAATTACAGTGTGCCTTGCAAAAGGCTACTATTCCATATGCACAGCAGACAAAAAAGTGAAAGTAATGAGTTGGAGTAGATATTATTAACTTTTAATTAAGTTGCTCTTAGAAATAACACACAAACTGATCATCCACCCAAACATCTCAATTAAGAATGTATAAAAATGCATTCCTTCCAGCTCTTCATCAGCTTTGTTTCAAATGATCCAAACAGCTGAACTAGTTCAAAGACTCTACATGGAATAAATAAGCCTGGGGCTTATTTCAAGCTTTCTGTAGAGATGGTAAAATGGTCATTTTTAATGTTATCCATGTTCAGAAAGAACTACAGCTAGGCATAAATCTTTTAGCATCGAAGGTTCCCAGCCCCCAAAGCCATGTAGTCAGAGAGGTGAGAGACTGGGAAACTAATGTCCTCAGCAGGGAGGAAAATATTAATTAGTAATTCATAAACTAAGGTTACCTTTCCAATTACACTTCTCATGTGAATTGTGGTCAATTATTAGTTTAAGACTGGCTGTATCTTTCATTGCCAATATCAACATGAGAAAGTACTGGTTACACCTGGAAATTCAAACACACTTGATTCATAGTCATCAAGAGCCCCCAATCAATGCAAACTCTTTTACTTGGAACAAATAAATTATTTATTTTGAGAAAGGAAAGTACAAACAGAACCTTATATTACTAATTTCCGGACAATTCTTTCCTGCAAGGAGCCCTGGTGGCACAATGGTTAAAGCGTTTAGCTGCTAACCATGAAGGTTGGCAGTTTGAATCCATCAGCCACTCCATGGGAAAAAGATGTGGCAGTCTGCTTCTGTAAAGATTTACAGCCTTGGAAACCTATGGGGCAGTTCTACTCTGTCCTATAGGGTCGCTATGAATCGGAATCGACTCGAAGGCAGTGGGTTTGGTTTTTTGGGTGGGTCTTTCCTGCAAAAAAAATTAACTGGCGTTCAGGTCTCTGCTCATAATGAATTCCACCCTTTCAAAAAACATTCTAGGCTGGTATGTCCTTGTAATATTAGCAGCTTGGGATGTTAATACGCATTCCATAAAAAGAGGCTTCTATGACTACATAACGTATTTTCTTAATTCTCAAGTTCAGCTCTTTCACATTTTAACATTTCCAAAATGGAGCTTTGTCTTAGAAACTATGTCAAAAATTTTTGCTGGCAGGAAAAAATAAAAGCTGCTATTAAATTAATGGCGTGTTTTACAAACAGTAGCATCTTAGGATGGGGAAATAGGCTAAGCTTGGAAAGTTAACTTATTTTTATCACTTTTGGAGATTCACTTCGCACATTATCATATTAAAGGCCCTGAAAGTCCTACACTTTATAAACAAAGCTATTTGCTTTATTTAATCCAGTGTTTCCCAAATATACTTGCCCACTGATCCCTTCTTTTACAGAACTCATAATAACACTTATTAAGGTTAATGTTCAGGGAATACATTCTAGGGAAGACTACTTTTTTCCTTCAATACCCTTGGCCAAGGCTCTTCCCTCATCATCATTACCCAGACCCCATGACAGAGTCCCTTCAATCACCAGGTGAAGGTAAACATGTTTCAGGGTCGACAGAACTGAATGGATGACCTAAAACTCTCCGTAGAGGGAAAATTCCAGGTGGGCCAGAGGCCGGTTAGTCTGCTTGGGAAACATCTGTGGTGTATTCATACTGATTGCTTGCTACTACAGATGATGCACAGCTTTGTCTGCTTCAAATGCCTTTATGATGTGAGAAGTAAATAGACCGAATTGAAGCCATCTGCATCATAGGAGGGGCTGCACCGTTTGGTGAAAGACACCCCTTTCCATTCCTTAACATTTGGTGGAAGGAACATCAGTATATTTCTAGAACTAGTTCCTAAATTCACCTGATCGGCAAGTTTCTGTAAAATTCCTGTAGAAGTTAATAATATAAGTCATATTGCACAATAGCAGACAGCAGGAAAGTGAGAGCAGACACAGCAAACAGAACCAAGGACCTGGCACTCGTAGATGCAAAGATCCATTTTCAGGCCTTGCATGAGAAGCCCTAACTGATGAATTTACACTGCACAAATTTTCTGGAAATAGCCTATTAATCTAGTTTTTAGGAAAAAAAAATCCAAAATTTGGAAATAAGGCTAAAAGATTACTGTGTGCCTTTCGAAAAACATACTCAAGCATTATCTAACCCGCCCACCTGTCTAACAGGTCACTTGATTCTCTAGGGCCTTGCTACTCAAAGTGTCAGCCTTGGCCTGGTAGTATCAGCATCACCTGAGAGCTGGTCAGAAAGGTGGAGTCTCAGACCCCACCCTAGACTTGAAGAATCAGAATCTGCATTTTAACAAGATCCCCCAGGTTATTGTATGCACATAATAGTTTGAAAAGCACTGACCTAGGGGATATAACCTTTGTCTGACTTCCTATTTACTATTGATTAGGGCCCAGATGTTGTAAAGTTAGATGTTTCTTGTGAAGCTTGATAAATTGCAAATTATTTTTGTTTACTAGACATGCAAATGATTTCAGCCTGGTGGAACAGATAACCTCAAGGTTATGGTTTTTATTGCCTGTAGGACATAAACCGTTTTGCTTCTTACTCTAGGATTCTTTCTTTCTGTGACTATATATTCTCAGTCTCTCAAATTCTCCTTTGAACTAGACTTACCATTCTGCTTTTCCCTCATTAATGAGTTAAATAAATCTTTGACACATGCTCTGTGCATATGTATGATAATCAAGTTTTTAACTGTTTAAAGTTATAACTCAAAACCAGTCACCTCTCAATTGCAATAAGATACTTATCACAAGTGATCACTGTAATAGCCATCTTTTTTTGGGGAAAATATTCATTTGTTCAGCAAACAGTACCTACTATGTGATATAAAGATATCATGGGCTTGTCCCTCAAGGACGGTATAGTCTAACATATAATCTAACTTCAGATACGAGGGCTGGCAAGCGAGAGCCTGTGGGTCCGTTTCAGCTTGCAGACTTGATTCGCAATCAGAGAAGGCTTTGTTTTAATTTTTTAATTTAAAGGCCTTCGGGGGTAGTGCATATTCTCCAGTTCTCCACAGGCTCCAGTGCTCCTTTGCTGTCTTAATAGCAGGCTGTTTCACACATGTTTGTTACCTACCTAGCCCCTGAAGTCATTTAAGTGTACAAATCCTGAAGTAGACACTGATCTTTTAAATCCACTTAAACCAGCACTACGGTGGGAAATGGCTGGACGCAAATTCATAGCACATTCTAGACAGCCCTTTTTGGGAATATTTTTGCATATCTATCATGCACAGACCCTGGACAGCTATGATGTGTATGAACGGAGTGCTGCCAAACCGGTGGCCTTGTTCATTATCCACCAGAGGGCAAATTATTTACATGTGTAACAATGCATTTGAAACACATTTACCAAGCATCACCATCAATTTCTTCAGATACAAAAGAGTTTCATTTAAATGGTTCTCAGGGAATAGAAACTATTGCCCACATAAAACGGCGGAGATAGCTTCATTCTCAAAACTGAGCGTTATTAAAACGTCAAAATAAATACCATGCAGAAATATAGCAAGGAGATGCAGTAGCTATAGGCAATAGCCTGGTCTCTCTGAGATCAGACCCAGAAGTTCAAAATCAGCTTTGGACAAAAAAGAGTTTGGTGATGCCAATTAGTCCTAGTGGAGGTGGTTTTCTTCACAGCACATGGCAGAAACTTATTAAGTGTCTGCTTTCACTAGGCATGACTCTCTTTTCCATAAATGCTTAAATTCACTAAACAAGGAAAAACAGGCACTATATAAACAGAGTCATTAATAATACAAATCTCATCTAGACTAAAAGAATAATATGGCCTGTCTCTTTGTTCTGCAGAAAGAGTGATTTCTGTGGTTTTCCATTTGTCCTCTCTGGATTCTTCTCCTTTGTTACATCGCATCTCTCATTTTCCTCCAGTACTTCTTCAGGGAACATAACGAAAACAACTTTGAGGAAATTAGCTAATAATACCTCCATTTCTCATCCGGACAGGTGAGAACAGGCTGCGCTAACCACTACTATTCCCTCGCCCTAGGGATTTTCGCTCCTCCCACTCTTAACTCTCAATCTCTTAGTCTTTGTGAATGGTTCATCACATTGGATTCTGAGCTTCAGTGTATGGCTTGAGGGCCATTAATATGTGTGCTATCCAACAGGTTATTTATTCCAGGGTTTACTTTGAAATTACCTGGCTGGAATCCGTATTTTTTCTCAAAAGCATCTTCTAGCAGTTTTACATTCCATTTTAACAGAGGGATAGGATATAGTTCTAGAAGTTTTAGTATCATTTCAGGGAAAATCTCCCTAGCCTCCTCACACTGAGTCTGTCCTCCACATTCTCCACGTCACATGGAGAAACCTTTCCAAATGTCTCTTTGGTCTACAAAACAATTTTGAAAGTACACGGGCAGTCTATAAACTCAGAAACAGAACTGCAAGGCTGGTGAGAGACAAAAACCAAAGAGAGTTGGGGTAGGGACTCATGCAATATTAGAAAAGAGAAAAGAGTAGATCAGGCCAAACCATGGGGACACACCCCCCAAACTCATGTACACACACACAAATGCCCACTGCATTTAGGAGAGACTCAAAGTCTTTTGCATGTTTACACTCCTTCTTTTTTTTTAAATGACAAACCCACTGCAAGATTTCAGACGAGTTGCTTCTTTGGTGGACACTTGACCCTCCCTTGCCTGTCACCAGTTATTTCTCATATATAGAGGAACATCTCTGCTGGATCCCTGCCACCAGTTCTGAATCCCAGTCTCCAACACTGAACTCAGAGCTCACTCACACACACTTGGAAGATTCACCCTTAAATCCACCCTTTCTACATATCTGTGCATGTATATGAATAAAAAATGCCATTAACTCTGGGTTTCCTGGGTTTTTGTGCAATGGATTTTGAGTTCTTTGAAGCAAGTATTACCTCTGTCTTTTCCCTAAGCTTACCTCATGATGCCTAGGACTTTTTAGCCACTCAAAGGATACCTGTTGACCTGAATCAGTTTTTTGCAGAAAAGCAAGTACATTCACGGAAATGACAGCTAACAGTCAGAGAGAGAGAGAAACAGGATTTGTGACCTAATGACCTCTAACAGATGGAAATGTTTTTAGCTATTGGAGTTGGGCAATCCAAGCCAAGGTTACTGGCATCCTGCTGAGGAATGTAAGTTCCTAAAGAAAACTTACTCATCCTACAAATTTACTGGCCCTAGAAAAATAGGTTTCAAGATACAAGTATTAGCTTCTTTCTTTCAAGTATGAAAATAGAAACAAAGGTGTAGTGGCCCCCAAAGATGTCCGTGCCCTAATCCCCAGAACCTGTGAATATGCGCCCTCTGCAGATGTGATTCAGTATATAGATTTTTAGAGGGAGAGAGATCCTGAATTTTCTGGTGGGCTGAATCTAATCATATGAGTCCCTAAAAGCAAGAGGACTTTTCCTGGCTATAGTCAGTGAGAGAGAGATGTGACAACTGAAGAAAGGTCAGAGAGATGCAACATTTCTGGATTTTGAGTGGGGCCACAAGCCAAGGAATGCAGGTGGCCTCTAGAATCTGGAAAAGGCAAGGAAACAGATTCTCCCCTAGAACCTCCAGAAAGGACCAGAGCCTAGTGGTCCCATGTAGGAGTTCTAACCTACCGAACTGTAAGATAATAAACTTGTGTGGTTTGAAGACACTACGTTTGTGGTAATTTGTTAAAGTAGCAAAAGAAAACTAATACAAAGGGCAACCCTGGGCTTCAGCATGGCCCTCAAAGTGGTAAACAGGCATTTCCTGCTGACCCCCAAACCAGAGAGGTTTCTTATTTTGACTGAAACTATCCATCTACTTTTGTGTGTGTGTGTGTGCGCGTGTGCTTTAGGTGAAAGTTTACAGAGCAAATTAGTTTCTCATTCAAAACTTTATACTCAGATTGTTTCATGACATTGGTTGCAATCCCCACAATGTGTCAGCACTCTCCCCTCTTCCACCCCGAGTTCCCCGTTTCCATTCGTCTGGTTTTCCTGTCCCTTCCTGCCTTCTCCTCTTTGTTTTTTGGGCAGGTGTTGCCCATTTGGTCAAGTAATCAAATACTTGATTAGTCTAAGAAGCATGTTCCTCACATATGTTATTTTTTGTTTTATAGGCCTGTCTAATCTTTGGCTGAAAGGTGACCTTCGGGAGTGGCTTCAGTTCTGAGTTAGAAGGGTGTCTGGCGCCATAGTCTCAGGGTTCCTCCAGTCTCTGTCAGACTAGTAAGTCTGGTTTTTTCTGTAAATTTGAATTTTTTTCTACATTTTTCTCCTGCTCTGTCCAGCGCCTTCTATTGTGATCACTGTCAGAGTAGTCAGTGGTGGTAGCCAGGCACCATTTAGTTATTCTGGGCTCTCGGTGGTAGAGTCTCTGGTTCATGTGGTCCATTAGTTCTTTGGACTAATATTTTCCTTGTGTCTTTTGTTTTCCTCATTCTCCTTTGCTCTGGACAGGATGGGACCAATAGATGTATCTTAGATGGCCACTCACAGTTTTTAAGATCCCAGATACTACTTACCAAAGTAGGATGCAGAACATTTTCTTTATGAACTATGTTATAACAATTGACCTAGATGTCCCCCGAGACCATGGTCTCAGGACTCAGCCCCAGTATCTTGGTCGCTCAATGTGTTTTGATGTGTCTTGGAAGCTTCTATGACTGTGCCCCCTTTGTGTTCTAGTATATATATGATTATACCTGCTGTACATACAAATATGTATGTAAAAATATCCACAGCCTAACCTATATACATACTTGGATATACTCCTATACCATCTCTAGAATAAATTTGACACATTGAACACTAACGACTGAAGACTAAATGAGATGTGGGATAACATCAAGGACATCATACATGAAGAAAGCCAAAGGTCTTTTAGATTGACTATACTTTGAGGAGGCAGCTTTTCCACAGTCGTATTTTGAGTGTGTCCAACTTGAGGGGCTCATCTTGCAGCACTATATCAGACAATGTTCCACACTGTTCATAAGGTTTTCACTGGCCAATTTTTGCAGAAGTAGACCTCCAGTCTGTCTTAGTGTGGAAGCTCCACTGAAAAATGTCCATCATGGGTGACCCTGGTAGTATTGTAATACTGGCAGCCTAGCTTCCAGCATCACAGCAACACGCAAGCCACAACAGTATGACAAATTGACAGACACATGGTGGAATCGTTTGATACCCATTGCCGTCGAGTCAATTCTGACTCATAGCAACCCTATAGGACAGAGTAGAACTGCCCTGTAGGGTTTCCAAGGAGCAGCTGTTGGAGTTCAACTGCTGACCTTTTGGTTAACAGCCATAGCTCTTAACCACTTATGCCAACAGGGCTCTAGAATCATTTGATAGAGGGTAAAAATAAGGGATAATAAAACTGCTTTCTCATCATTTTTAAGGCAGAAATAATAGCACTCACTAGGATACATCAACATTTATATCTATAAACCTCTATTTTATTCCTTCTCTTCTCTTTGAACACACACAGTCAGTTCTTCACAGAGCCTGATAGAGCTGAATCCAGTTTGTGGTTGTTCAGAGTCAGATGGGTAAGAACTGTATTCATCCATGATCAAGAATAGAAGCTCTAGAGGGTCAAAGATTGAACGAACCTAGAAAATTTCAAGGCAAATTTTAAAAACATCGAAAAGGTTCCAAAACCTGGAGTTTAAAGCCAGAGTCAAGGGTTGAGAACTATGCAACAGCACACACTGTGTGGTAGTTTAAAGTATGTCCACACATTCTTTGATACTCCTTTCTCCAAAAGGTGGAGCCTAATTCTCCTGTGCTTGAGTGTGGGCTGGATTTAGAGACTTGCTTCTAATAAACAGAATATGGCCAAAGTGAACAGTAGGTGATCAAATCACAAGGGCATCACACTTCCTTCTCTCGCCCACTTTCTCAGATCACTTGCTCTGAGGAAGCCAGTGGCCATGTCATGATGGTACTATATAGCCCATGGAGAAGCCCACATGGTGAGGAACTGAGGCCTCCTGCTAATAGCCACATAAGCAAGCCATTTTGGAAGCAGATCTCCATAACTTCTGTAGGCCCAGCAACCACATGAGAGTCCCTGAGCCAGAACCACTCAGCCAAGCTGCTCCCAGATTCCTGGCCCACAGAAACTGTAAGATAATAACTGCTGTTTTAAGACTCTAAGTTTTGGGGTAATTTGTTACACAACAATAGATGACTAATACATATAAGATGAAAACCCTAGGGCAAAGGTTACAAATTGGCAGTCGAGAGCCAGATTCAGTCTATAAACATATTTTTCTCAGTTCATAATGGTGGTGACAGGTTTTGTTTTGTTTTGTTTTTTAATGAGCCAAAATCTAAAAATAATTAAATTCACTTATAAATCTAGATTTTCAGCATCTCTCAAAATTTTAGAAGATTTGGCAACATAAGGCCCTGCATATCCACTTGACAACCATCATCAGGAGCAGAGAACCAGGCATCTGCCATAGAAGAGGTATGTTCTCTCTAGCTTACCGCAATCCCCACTAACCCCTGTTAATCCCCATAATGACACCATGGGTCAGTTACCATTTAGATTGTTCTTGAACTGCTGTTTTTCTTTAGTAGAGAAATATTTTTCAGGTCCAATATTTCTACCAAACATAGGAAAGAAAAGATATACTGAAAGGACTGTGTGTTTTAAGAAATCTAAGAGAATTTATTTCTTGGTAGAAGCAAAGAATATTCCTACATGTCTAATAAGCCAACTATGTGTATCTATCTGTGTCAGATAGATTTAACTTAAGATGCCATTTTTTTTCCCCTGGTAACTTTGCTCATTTGGGCTGACTGGTCCCTGGAGGTATGTGAGTTTGTTAAGCCTGCTCTTTCTTACCCTGAGCTCTTTGAAATGAGATGAAAATAAAACTAGGTCTGGATCCTCAGCATCTTAAAGGTAGCAGCCCACATAATGACATCACTTTCCTCTCACATTGCTTGTTTTGAGAAGAACCTCGCTGTAACCACAGCATCTACAGGCAGTCACTGGGTTACAAACATCCAATTTACATACAACCCGTAGTTACGAACCATGTAAATCCTATTATATTAAAAATTCCAAGCCCATAAAATGGTTCATAATAACAAACAGGTGCTACTTCGTGACGCGCATCAGAACATTATTATTACTGTATTATTATGTTAAAGATGTTTTAGTGTATCTAGAAGTGTTTCTTTAATTTTCTTATTCATAGAAAGGTACACTATATACTGTATACTAAGACAAACATTTGACTAACTGATGTTAGATACTAACTGTACCTAACTGTTCCAACTTATGTTCAAATTCACCTTAAAGACTCAGGAGCAGAACTCCTTCTTAATCCAGGGACCGCCTGTACTATATCTTTTTCAGGTTTTGTGCTTATAATAATTGTTTAGCCTGAGTTTCTTATTGATGACCATACCACATTAACTAAGCAAAGAGATAGTCCCAAGTACAGCACCTACTTTACCATAAATTTATATACTTTTCTGTTACTAATATTTCTAGAAAATAAACATTGAACTAGAACAGGGGTCAGAAAGCTGTAGGCCAAATCCGACCCAGAACCAGTTTTTGTAAATAAAGTTGTATTAGAACACAATCACACTCATTTATTTAGGTATCGTCTGTGGCTGCTTTCGCATTACAGAAGCTGAGCTAAGTAGTTGCAACAGAGCCCTGTGACCCGCAAGCCTAAAATATTTACTACCTAGCCCTTTATATCTAGCCAACTCCTGAACTAGAAGGATGAAATACGAATATTTGCGTGGTTAATAGGCCAAGAACATGCTGTGCTTCTAAATAACACAACACGTGAAGGAAAAAAATTACTAGCCCCTCTTCAAAGTGTCTGAATTATTATTATTATTATTATTATTATTATTTATAGTTAATAACTTTGCGGCTTTCTTTACTTTCAAATGTACACAACAGAACATTTTTTTAGCTTGAAAATGAAAAGAACTCACCGTGGCTAGTTTCTGAACATCTTCATCTGATGCTCCCAGAGATGCCAAGCCTATTTCTTGTGAAAATTGAGCAAACTTAGGATCCGCAAGTAATGGAACGTGACCCAGGAGTTCGTGACATGTGTCTCTGACAAGAAGAACATCACAAAGAAATGTTATACAAGAAGCTTTAAATGACCACTGATAAAATATGACTTAAAATCTTAAATATAGCCTTGTTACTATAATTAATTGCTTTACCAAATTTCATCAGTTCTGAGACTCTTTTTATCATCTTTTAACATCTCTGAAATCTAGAAGCATCTTACAATAAATGTCTTAAATTATATGACATACAATTAGTTGAATAAAATAATAGAGACTACTATTTTCAAGTGCTTACTATATGCCAAGAACATGGTAAATGTTTTATGATATAAATTTTCTCATTTAATCCTCAAAACAACCTTTGAGAATAAAAGTAATTTATTAGTGCAAGAGCCTATAGATCAGATGTGGGCAAACGGCAATCCACAGGCAGAACTTCACCCATTACCTGTTTTTGTAAATCAAGTTGTATTAGAATACAGCCACACTCACTCATTTATGTATTGACTATGGCTGCTTTTGGCTATAATGGCAGAGTTGAGTAGCTGTGACTGAAACTGTATGGCCCTCAAAGCCTAAAATATCTACAAGTTGGCCCTTTACAGAAAAGGTTTGCCACGTCTTATTATAGATAGTGATGAAGCCAAAATTTGAATCCAGATTATCATGTTTCTAATTGCTCTTAACCTTTAAGCTGCAGCGCATCCCATGTTACGCTTTGCCAACCTCTGGGAAACAGCAGAGGATCATATTGTCATCATCAAAGCGGCTTTTCCCGTAGACCATTTATCTACTCTTAACACAAGCAACTCCCTTGAGCCTGTGCATTGAAAGACCATCCTAATTCTCTGCTTTGATACATCTGAACTAAGAATGACAGCAGCTTCGAACCTCCCTATTGGCCTGAGTTTCTATTTGGAGCCCATGCCTCAGCAAAGGACAGGTATGTGTCACGACAAAGCAAAGCAGAAGCCTTCCTGAGTCATTGCCATGAATCACAAACTGTTCCGTCATATACTGAGCTAGATTGGAATGGATTTCTCTGTGACTCTCTGAGATGGATCAACATGCAGCAACATTTTATTTTCTTGACAAAAAAACTAATTTCCCAGGTAGTAATTGATCCTAATTTCACCTGTGCTCCTCTGAAGGGCAGCACTTCAAATAGGTGCTATAGTACAAATGCCAGATGCTACCACTATTATTACAAATATACAGTAGGTCAGACTGGTCATGCAGTTGAATCAAGTGCAATGGTAGTCAAGGGCACAAGATTAATGTCCACCTAAAATAGATCGCATGACACAATCAAAAAAAATCTTGTTCCCACAACTTCAAATTATATCCCTAACATTGACCAGCCATTTCATAGAAACGTCAGTTAAAAAGAGAGCCAAGTCAGAACATGTGAATAGCATACTAAAAGAAACTTCGAATTCATCCCCTGTCAACTCTGTGCCAATAGCTTCTTTTTTGCATATAAACATAATTTGTAGAAAAGAATATGCAGTGTTTATTATCCAGGCAGAGAATCAGACTCACTGGATTTTAGGGCATAAGAGAAATCAAATGTTATCTGAGCCCCTCGTTTTACATATGAAGAAATTAAAGACAGAACAGATAGATAGACAGGACAAGACAGACAAGACATGACAGGACAGGGCAGACAGGACAGGACAGATGTGGACATGACAGGACAGACAGGACAGATGTGGACATGACAGGACAGACGTGGACATGACAGGACAGACAGGACAGGACAGACGTGGACATGACAGGACAGATGTGGGCATGACAGGACAGACAGGACAGGACAGATGTGGACATGACAGGACAGACAGGACAGGACAGACGTGGACATGACAGGACAGATGTGGGCATGATAGGACAGACAGGACAGGACAGGACAGACGTGGACATGACAGGACAGACAGGACAGGACATGACAGGACAGATGTGGACATGACAGTACAGACAGGACAGATGTGGACATGACAGGACAGATGTGGACATGACAGGACAGACGTGGACATGACAGGACAGACAGGACAGGACAGGACAGATGTGGACATGACAGGACAGACGACATGATAGGACAGATAGGACAGGACAGACAGTATAGTCAAGACCGCAAGACAACTAACATATGCTGTACTCCTGCACTAGGCACTATACTAAATGTTTTGGTATCACATTACTAATTTAATCTTCACTGAAAAGGAGGCCTTATTATTTCCTTTTGACAAATGAAGAAACTAAAATTCAGTACATTTAAGCATCTTTTCCAAGGTTACACTATTATTAAGAAATAGAGACTAGGTTTGAGATCATATTTTTTTGAATCCAATGTTATGCTCTTTCTGCTCTGTTCTAATTTGCAGGTGGAGAACAAATAAGAATAGCAGTGAGGAAAGCACAGCTTAGGTTGAGGGGAGAGAGTTTAATCAAATTTGTCAAATTGTAAATTGGTTGTGTGTTAGTTTCCTAGGGCTTTTGTAACAAAGTATCACAAACTGAGTGATTAAAACAACAGAAATTTATTCTTTCACAGTTCTGCAGGGGAGAAGTCTGAAACCAAGGTGTTGGCAGGGCCACACTCTCTCTGAAGGCTTTAAAGAAGGATCCTTCCTTGCTTCTTCCTTGCTTCTAGTGGCTACTGGCAATCTTTGGTATTCCTTGGTCTGCCTGTCATCACTTGGTGTTCTCCCTGTCTATCTGGGTCTCTGGATTGGATTAGAACCCGCCCTAACCTAGTATGACCTCATCATAAATTAACTAATTACAGCTGCAAAGACCCTATTTCCAAATAAGGTCACGTTCTGAGGTTCTGAGTGGACATGAATTTTGGATAGACACTATTCAACAGTAGAGTAGGTCCTGCCTCTTTTCCTAATACTATGGTGTTTCTCCGTGGTTATCAACCCTCTCAAATTACTGGGGGAGCCTTTTTTAAAAATACCAGTTGTTGGGTCCTACCAAAAACCAACTCAACCAGACTCTAGAGATAGGCCTGTACATCTGTATTTTTTATAAAGGTCTCTAGATGATAATAAAATACACACAAGGTCTCTAGATGATAATAAAATACACACTGTTGTAACTGCTGATGACAGGAGCTCTACTAGTGTGCTTTAAGCAACTAGTAGTTAAAACTAAAGCTGAATGTGATTAATTTCGAGCTCTCCATATTTAATTCCACTAAAGTTACATCATGAAGTTGGAGAAAAGATGGAAGATGGTGACAGAAAGGTAAATAGATAACTAATAATGCCTCTATATGCATTTGATTCAGTCATAAGTCTAATACTTCTACATCAAAAGTGGGCCGTACATACTCAACTTTGTGATCAATTTTTTTTTAAAAAAAGGTCAGGTAGCCTGCACCCATGTGGAGTTATAAAAACCTGAATACCCCAATTTTATCCCATGATGTAAATACTAAAGCACCACCACCGATCCAGGCAGAAGATATGGCAACAATAATTCCAAATGAGACCAGATGTCAAATTGTGAGGACATACTGAAGGTGGCGAGTATCTGCTCATGTTATGAATAAACAAGGTTAACAGAAACTAAAATATATTAATTATAGTGGCCAACATGTACAACACTTTGCTAAGTGCTTCATAATGTAGAAAGAATAGAATAGCTTGTGGCTATGGTGATTGTAGATTCTTGGCACAATATGGGATTTACATCCGAGCTTGTTAAATATTTGAAGAAGACTGACACAGAAGACAGTCTTCTATCTAGCTAGGTACCAATGGAGTCTAGAGAAAAATCAAAATCAATCTATTCCATGTCTCACACCAAACCGTAATGATCAATCAAATCAATGCCCTCTATCAATTCTGCTCTCCTCTGTTCTATCTCTGTTCTGACACCAGCTGCACATGCACTTGTTCCTCTAACCCAAACCACCTGGAGCTAGAACAGAGCTCACAAGTTAAAAGACAAAGTCCTCCAGATGTCAAGTCTGCCCCAGACCTCAGATGCCAGCCACAAGCTTAGGAGTCCCCATGACACCCTCACTTCTGACCTGCTGGGTACAAATTCAGGGGTTCCTTTTACCCCTTTAGGATACCAGATATAAGTTCAGGGATCCCCAGGGCCCTCCTCCCCCCTTCTGACCTGCTGGCTCCAACTATTCCCTTGGGTTCGTTAATTCACCAACAAAAAAAAGCTATACTTATGATTACAGTCTTACTATAGAAAAAAGGATACAAATGAAGAGATACATAGGGTGAAGTCATGGAGGGTTCCCAATGTGGAACTTCCATTTCCCAAAAAGGGATGTGCTACCCTACCACGTGCATTGATCTTTCACCAACCAGGAAGCCAATGGAGCTTCCTCTCCAGAGCCTTTATTGGGGCCTCATTAGTTAGACATGCTTGAATAAATCATCATCCTCCCACCACCCCACCCCAGGTCAACTGAGATAAACCCAGACCAAAACTAAACCCGTCTAGTCAATTCCAACTCATAGGGAGCCTATATGATAGAGTAGAACTGCCCCCATAGAGTTTCCAAGGAGGGGCTGGTAGATTCGAACTACAGACCTTTTGGTTAGCAGCAGAGCACTTAACTACTGTACCACCAGGGCTCCTCAACTAAGATAGCACCTGGTTTTTCTTTATGGCCTGGCCAGCCCTACCTGAGTCATCCATCAGCATAACCCTTAGGTGGAGTCTGAAGGCCTCATCAAAGACACTTCAATCACTGGGGAAATTCCAAGGCTTTAGAGATTATCTCTCAGGAACCAAGCCCAAGGACCAAATTCTTCGGGAAAAGTTAAATTTACCCCACAAAGTCAGGCCTAGATGGTGACAACAGACTTCCAGAAGATCTTTCCCATGGGAGACCATCTGTACATCGACCTGATGAGGCTTGCCACTGAAGTCCAGACCATCAGCATCAAGTACCAGCTGAACCCGTATGAGCTGAAGGAAGGTCGACAGATCACGCCTTGTGTTCTCATGAACATGGTGGCCAACCTCTTGTATGAGAAACGGTTTGGCCCCTACTACATTTCTGGGTTGGACCTGAAGACGTTTAAGCCCTTCATTTGCTCTCTGGACCTCATTGGCTGCCCCATGGTCACTGACAACTTTGTAGTCAGTGGCACCTTTGCTGAACAAACGTACAGGATGTGCGAGTCCCTCTGGGAACTCCACGTGGATCCAGAACACGTATTTGAAACCATCTCCCAAGCCATGCTGAAGGCTGTGGATCTGGATTCAGTGTCCAGAATGGGAGTCATTGTCCACATCAGTGTGGAGGACAAAATCACCACCAGGACACTGAAGACCCAAATGGATTAACCCTCTCTTCCTCCTGCGCCCCAAGCCCACTTTGTTTTATTTTTAATAAAATAGTTTTTCTTTTGACAACAACAACAAAAATTCCCCATGGTAGAAAAGGAGCTACCACCTGGATTTAAGGTTAAGGTGTCATTATCAGAAGCCTAGAACTCACTAGCCAATTTAAAAACCTTTAATAGCGTTAGAATGATGAATTAATCCTACCATACATAAATGAGGATAAAAGATCATAAATTTAAAGGGAGAAAATCATACAATACAGCAGAGTAAGTTACATTGTTTTATTAAGAATGAAAATGTGAAGCAAGATGTCTAACGCAATTACTAATGGAGCGTTGGGGGATGTCCTTTGCCCTGTTATAGGTAGAAATGATAATGCTGTATTTGGATAGTTCATGCCCTCTTCTCAGCTCTGTCTCCATGCAGAGACCCTGAGAAAGAGCTGCCCTTCAGATGTCTGAACAAAGTACAGGTGCAGTATGTATAGTAACCCACTTCTCGTGGTGCCAAGGCTTTAAGCACCTCTATTTCAAGGCCAGGAACACAGTCATTACCTTTCATGACTTTGGTGTAACATTCTCAGAAATAAACACCCAATTGTTCTCTGTCCCAGTGTCTTTGGCTAAGGGGCATGTACAGAAAAGAAACTGAGATGCCTAAAAACTCTTCTGCCAAAGAGCCAAGGAAGACTTTTAATGTCACTAGTTAAAGCAGTTATTTAACTTGGAAAAATTCACATTTTCTTTGATTTCCAAGAGACCAAAGGATTAGAAGCTGAGTTGCTCACCATTCTTAGGGGCTGAGAGAGGTTCCAGGCTATGGATAGCTGAAGGAGAAGGCTGAGCCTCACCACGACCACAGAGCCTTCTGTATAGAGCTTTCACCAATTAAGCTCTGGGCTGAAATCAAGCTATTTTACTCCATTGCACAAAGTCAAGTGCTACTGTTACTACATCCTGTATGTAAAAGCACTTCGAGATCCCTCTGTCGGCCGTCTCCTCCACAGCTGCACCCCTGAGGATCTAATTATAAACCTGTTCCCCTGTGAGTCCACAACTATTGCCTTATCTCACCAGATCTCTCTTAAAAGATTCAATTATTTGGCTATAATTGCACCTGTCAGCACATGCTGCCTTTAATCTCTACATTGGCAAACTTTTCTCTTTCTAACTCACATCCCTTTGATGCATTTTCGCCTGAATAATGCTTTTCAGGGTCCTTTTCACAAAAGCGCTCTGTTCACTGGAAATGTAGGATCTTTCAAAACTGTTAACACTGTAAAACATCATGTCTCCTTTGGAAAAAAAAAAAAAAAAAGCTAGAGCTGATATCAGACACTAAAATTTGCTGCTCTAAATTGGAATCTTCTCTGATAAGCCCTGGTCTGCGGATTCCAAAGCCCGCCGACATAGGCCTACAAAGGGGTCTGGGCAAAACGTCTCCAGGGAATTCTTAAATCATTCTAAGAAAGTTTCGATCAGTTTGCTGCAGGGGAAATAAGGGTCCAGGTTGTTAACTTCAAATTCAAAATGAGTCTGGCATTTTTCTCCTCTTATCAGTTTTCAAAGTTGAGTCCTCACGCTGTGTGTTGAACAACTCCTTTTTATTTTGCTGTAAATTAAAGCCTTCAAGAGGCAGTGAGTGAGCATCTAAAGCTTACTTCCCATTCTGAATTAGCGCATCTGTCTTTTAAAACATATTTCTGTAGATTTTGTTTGTTCTAAATGACACCGAAGCCAGCACTTTAGCTAAATCATGAAAAGAAGAAAGGAAGATGAGTGGGAGGGGTGAGAGTTTGCACTGATGAAAAGAAGCTGGAGAAGAGAGCCGGGAGCCAAAATAGGGTTTTTTGGGTTTTTTTTTTTTTCTGCTTTCACACAACATTTGGTGGGTAAGTGCAAGTAATCTGGGCTAACATACCGGGACGCGAATGCCACAGGAGGATGACATGGTTTGTTTTCATTGCACTAAGGAGATAATAACGAGAGTTAATTTGGTACTGAAGCATTTTTTTTTTTTTTTCTCTCTCTCTCTTATTGCATGCATTGGAGCCATATACGGCATTTCTTTAGATTTAAAATAGCATACTGTAAAATCTGGCCCAGATAAGATTTTAGGCAGCTCTTGAAATCTCTTCCTCTTACACCCCCTCACAGTATAGATAAATACATATGTGGCCCTCTTTTTACTGCACCAAGCACCTGGATATTATTGCTCTGGAGGAAATCTTCTGTATGTTTTCCCCCTAGGAATCATAAGAAAGTCCACTGCTGTTTTTCTTCTATGCTAGGATTCTTTTGAGACTGGCAGATATTATAGTTATCTTTTTTTTTTTATTTAGTTTCAGAAGCATTTATTGTGTGCCTATTATGGACCAGGTACTATGTCAGGAACTGAGGCTTAAAAATGAATAAGGCATGATCCTAGAATAACTCTTAGCGAAAATTACCTTACTGCTCCATAAAAGGGCAGCCAAACCACAAGTACTAACTTTCTTGCTCCCATGAAGGCAATAGTTTCCAGCCCTTACAAGTACCACAAAAGGGCAACCCTTTTGATATGTCTCTACTTTTCTATTTTCTACCATTTCTGAGATATTTCTTATTTCTTGAGGAAATAAGAGATTTTTAACTCTTTTGTCCCTCCCCCCCATTCCACTAAATATTAAGAAGGCAGTGTAACATAATGGGTGGCTGCTTGGTTTGTGATCGGCTGCTAACTTAAAGGTTGGCAGTTCAAACCTACTCAGTGGCTCTGTGGAAGAAAGACCTGGCAAACCGCTTCCATAAAAGATTACAGCCAAGAAAACCCTATGGAGCAGCTCTACTCTGTAACACATGGGGTCACCATGAGTCAGGGGCCAACTTAATGGCAGCTAACAATAACAACATAACAGAACGGTTAAAAGCATATACTGTGGAGTCAGATCTAAGTCCATTTCCCACATTCTTGTGTACGCAAATTACTTAGAGCAGTGTTGTCCTATCGGACTGTCTAGAATGATGGAAATGTTCTACGTCTGCACTGTCCCATATGGTAGCCGCTTGGCACAGGTGGCCATTGAACACTTGAAATGTGGCTAATGCTACATTTAAATAGTTACAATTCTACTGTATTGGACAGCACAGACTTAGAGTTTCTCAGCTATAAAATGGAGACTATAAGGGTACTCCCTTGTCAGTTTGTCATACTGTGGTGGCTTGCACTTGCACGTTGCTATGATGCTGGAAGCTACGCCACCAGTTTTTCAAACACCAGCAGGGTCAGCCATGGTGGGCAGGTTTCAGTGCAGCTTCCAGGCTAAGACAGACTAGAAAGAAAGACCTGACTATCTACTTCAAAAAATTTGACAATGAAAACCCTATGAATCACCTGATATAGTGCTAAAAAAATGAGCCCCCTAGGTTGAAAGACACTCAAAATACACAGTGGTCACAACAATGGGCTCAAGCATACCGACAATCATGAAGATGGCACAGGACCGAGCAAAGTCTCATTCTGTTGTACATGGGGTTGCAATGAGTCAGTGCTGACTCAACAGCAACTAGCAATTAACAACAATAATCTCATGGTGCTCTTAAACGCTTTAGTGAGACAGTGGCTTGACAGCATGATTTCCCAAGAAGTTAGCTATTATTATTCATATTATATTAAATCGTATTTATACCTAAATCGATTGTACTTGAGTAAGTTTGCCCTTTGAGAAGGTATTTTATCACTTAAACAAGAAGTAGTTAGCTCCTCCAGGACAGAGGTCATTTTACGCTCATCTTTGGCTTTCCAGTGTTTAGAAAAGCCTGGCACGCAATAGATGCTCATCCGCTGCTTTTTGAACTCAACAGAAGCCAGCAGCTATAATGGAGCTCAATTGCTCCAAATGGAGGTGAATCCAAGTGAGACCTAAGTCTTAAATTTTTTTTTTTTTTTTTTTTTAATTTCTAGTAGAAAAATAGGGCTTTGGACTAGATCTTGGTTTTGTTTTTTTCCTGGTTGTATTACCTTAGGGAACGTATATGACTTCTTTGAACCTCTGAATTCCGATCTGTAAAATGGCGACAATAACTACTGCTTGCCTCACAGAGATGAGTGGAATGATGCCAGACAAGCTGAAAGTGGCTGGGCACGGCTGACCCTTTTTCCTTCTCTCTCCTGATGGTTTCTGTGCCCATCAGTAGAGGTAATTTTCCACAGAGTGGTGAGGAGGTACAAACAGTGGTTGCCACCTCCTGGCCTGAAATTCTGTCATTTTGAATTTATTCTTCTACATCTGCAATTTAAAAATGCAAATATTCCTGAGAAAAAATTCTCCCAGGTCTTTTCAGACTTCCATACCTTAAGTTACATAAATGAACTTCTCCCTGGCTGCAGGGCGCGGAGGGAATATGAATTTTTATTCAAGTGAGGGTGCTTAAAAGTGCTAATTTTGGATTATGGGCACTAGAGAAGGAAGACAAATCTGGTTGATGAAAAAAAAAAAAGAACAAGAAGTCCTGCTTTGAATCTGGTAAAAAAAAAAAGAGGATAAATGGCTGAAATTTTACCCCAAGTCACTACTGATAATAGCCAAAAAGAACAAAAGCAGGGCTCCAGCAGGTACTTAGGCACAAATTTGGTTTCAAAATACATATTTTAAATAATGTATAGGATTTTTTTTTAATACAATGTCTATTGTTAGAGTACTTAGAGGTCTTGAGACAAAAGGCTCCATAAAAAAATCTTCGGGGTTAGTTTTTATTTTAGATACTTATAAAACTAGGCACAATATTATGACTGAAAACGTGGGAGTCCAGGTCTAGGAACTTGGCCTTGTAACTAAGGATGTGCTGGAATTTTATGAGACACATCAGCCTCCACAGGAATTTAGGAGGTGCCAAGTAAAAGTGGACCTATTTGGTATTTATATAAAGCTTTTTTCTCTCTAAAGATCAAAGCATTATTTCATCATATCTCACACTGTGAGGTTAAATGGCTTGCCAACAGTCACACCGATAACTGAGAGCCGGGCTTGGATTTCCTGGCATTCAGTCCATTAGGTCCTTCTGCCTGAGGACACGGACAAAGTGGACTCGGACAAAACTAGACTGTAGTGAGGTGTCATCCCTTTCTTTTGCTGAAATTGGAGATGCCTCCTCTTGATAAACGAGTCAGGCTACAGGTGGTCCTGAGAAGGTCAAAGGAGAGAGTGGGCTTCTAACAAATCTGTTAGTCAGGCCAATGACTGGCAGGGACAGCATGGCGCTAGACCACCCAATAGGCACCTGGTTAGAGTTCTGGCAAAGCAGGGCCACCAAAAAAAAGTAAGAAAATCTCACCTTCGACTACCTTATGCAAAATTTGTGATTAGATAACCATGAAAGAAGCTACTCAACTTCAGTATGCATGTAAGTTTTGAGTTTTTCTGTTCAGTGTTACTGTTTGATGTAGAATAAGTGGTTAAGCACATAAATGCTGGCCCTACCCCAGAGTTCAAATCCTGACTCCTTCACTTACCAGCTGTGTGACTTTGGGCAAGTTACTTCACCTCTCTGTGCCTTAGTTTCCTCATCTACAAATTTAGAGTAACAATAGTAACAACTCAGAGGGTTGTTGCGAGTATTAAATGAGTTAATCCATATACAACACTTAAAAGAGTGGCTGGCCCATAAGAGTCGATATTTACATGTTTGTTATTTATAGTAGAAATATTATCGTTGCTGTTGCTATTGTTGTTATTGTTGAAATTATCTATGTTGGGGGATGGAAAATGAGTGACAGTGGAGTAGATTCCCACTCACGGCAAGCTCTTGTGTATGAGAGTAGAACTGTGATCCACAGGGTTTTCAGTAGCTGATTTTTTGGAAGTAGATTGCCAGGTCTTTCTTCAGAAGCACCTCTGAGTGGACTCAAACCTCCAACCTTTCAGTTAGCAGCTGAGCATGTTAACCGTTTGCACCACCCTGGGGACTCATAGTAACGTGATCAGGTCTTAGGGCCTCTAACATCTTAACTGGCCCTGGCTGTAGCCCGAATTAAAGACACTCCTGAGGGAGAAGATAGTTGCTAAGCTGGGAGCACAGTCTTTGGGTGAGAAAGCAGGAAAGGGAGGCCAGATGGAATCAGCTTTCTGAGAACATGCCAATTGCTGAAAATCACTGGTAGTAATGCTGTTCTGCAATTCTGAACAGCAAAAATGAGAATAGTGCTTCATCAGAAGCCAGTTGGCTGGGCAGGAAGCTTGGCACAAAGCTTGGGAATCCTTTGGGTAAACAGAGCTTCTAAGAAGGAAGGTTAAACTCTATAAAGCTCTGGCATGTCTTCCCTGCTCTGCAGTAAGTAAGTGCCCAGCTTGACTTTGGCAAGATCTGATATTAAAAACACCCATACATCCAGGGCTTAAGTCAAACAAGGTCGCAGACTCAGAATGTCTCACATGGGAGCAAGGAGAAAAAGTTGGGAAGACATCATATTTTTGCTCTCATTACAGACCTAGTGAGAGGCATCTGTTCAGTCAAGAGAGGAGCAGCCAACCTTTCTTATAAATTTGAAAGCCTGTGCCTTTACCTGAGGATATTATTACTTAACAAATGAGAATTAATGCCTGAGCCCCAAGAAAAGGAAATAAATGACATCTTCTGCCATTGTTAGTAAGAGTTCCGTTCTAATAAGCCAGGGCTCCTCCACATAAAATTCATTTACTTAAAAAGAGATGAAAAATATTATCAGAAATAATTCACTTTTATTTTTCTTGTAAAATTGAAACACAATGGCAATTATAAGAAAAATCATCTGACTGCTAATCCTTTTTTAAACTTTAAAACAGTTATATTTAAAAATAACATTAATTGCCCCTAAAATGCTCAACTGCAACAAAAAAGATCTTCTTAATACAAATGCATTTAGTTATATAATGGCAATAAAAGTTGCAGTATTAGTCAATGGCATCGTGAATTATTTCCTAACAGTGAAAGTTTGCTCTTTGATGTGAAAAGTGACACCATCAGGAAATAGCATAAGAAGATATGCCCACATTAGCATGTACTGAATACTAAATCATCCCAACACAGCCCTGAATCTGAGAACTCCTTGATCAAAAAAGCTTATACTATGCTGTACCAGTATATTTTTGTTACTAGTATGTTAAACACATCTGAAATATGAAACAGAATGAATATTTTTAAATGTTTTCATTCACAACATGAATGAACCTAGAAAACATTATGCTAAGTGAAAGAAGCCAAATACAATAGGCCACATGTTACATGATTCCATTTACATGAAATATCTGGAATAGCTAACTCATAGAGACAGAAAGCAGATTAGTGACTGCCAGAGGCTGAGGAGGGAAAGACTGGGAAGTGACTGCCTAATGGGTACGGGGGAAGGGGGTTCCTTTTGGGTGAAGAAAATATTTTGGAGCTAGTGGTGATGGTTGCACAACATTGTGAATGTACTAAAATGCCACTGAATTGAACACTTTAAAATGGTTAAATTTTATGTTATGTGAATGTTACCACAAATTTAAAAAATGTTTTCATTCATACATTTTTAAAAAGAGATTTCCAAAGCAAAATTACTTTATTACTTTGGCAATACTTTTCTGGAAAGACAGATAATGTACCGGCTTGACCTCAAAGAATGAGGTCGAAGAATGTATCTTTATATTTAAAATTCCGAATTGCTTCTCCCCGAGCAACAGACAAGGTGAGGGGGCTGAGCTATGGTTGTGCATTGAAGGAGCCATGATGGCGCAGTGGTTAAGCTACTAACTCAGCTACTAACCTAAAGGTTGTGATTTGAACCCACCTAGCAGCTCCATGGGAGAAAGACAGGCAATCTGCTCCTGTAAAGATTGTTGTTAGGTGCTGTTGAGTCAATTCTAACTCATAGTGACCCTATAGGCCAGAGTAGAATTGCCCTATAAGGTTTCCTAGGCTGTAATCTTTACAGAAGCAGATCCCCAGGTCTTTTCTCCCTCAGAGCTTCTGGCGGGTTCAAACTGCCAACCTTTCAGTTAGCAGCCAAGTACTTAACAATTATGCCAGCAGGGCTCCTTCCTGTGAAGATAACAGCCTAGGAAATGCTATGGAGCAGTTCTACTCTGTCACATGGGGTCACTATGAGCAGAAATCGACTCGACGGCCCCTAACAACAACTTGGCAATGAATGCTTTATATTCCAAAGGGCACCTGGGACAGACCAGGAGGCATTTGGCCCCCTCTGGTCTCCATCAGAAATATGGACCAGGGGGGTCTGGCTTATACTGAAGAGGACAAGACTGAATTGTCCTATGCATAATCTCTCGGCTTCTAACCAAAAGGTCAGTGGTTCAAACTCACCAGCAGGTCTGAGGGAGAAAGATGTGGCAGTCTGCCTCCGTAAAGATTTACAGCCTTGGAAACCCCATATATGGGGCAGTTCTACTCTGTCCTATAGTGTTACTATGAGTCGGCATCAACATGACGGCAGTGGGTTTACATAGCAAACCATTAGGAAATAAGGTCTTCTTGCCACGTAGTCCCTGGGTAGTGCAAACAGTTAATGCACTCGGTACTAACAAAAAGTTGGAGGTTTAAGTCCACCCAGAAGTACCTCAGAAGAAAGACCTAGCTATCTACTTCCAAAAAAATCAACCATTGAAAACCCTATGGAGCACAGTTCTACTCTGACACACATGGGGTTGCTATGAGTCAGAATCGACTCAATGGCAACGAACAACAGCAACAACATTTGAAGAGAGCAGCCACAGTGTCCGCCAAGGGCCCCGAGAAGGCCCAAAAAGGGAGACGGACGCCACTGACAATCCACCACGCACTTCACAGTATCACTTAAACTTGGTATTTGGCATTACAGGTGTGTCCCTTATTCATATATCTAATATCCAGACCCTCAATAGCATGTCCCTTTAATCACTTATTTATTCAACTAAAGTTGGTTGAGCATCTACTATGCACCAGGCTGTGTGCTAGAAATTAGGGAGATGCTGGTCATTAAGACAAATGCAGTCACTGCCTTCAGGGAACTTACATTCCATACATTTGAAACGCCCAGCACCAACCCACTGAGAGATGAGGCACACTCTCCAGGTCCATTCAGCTCCTGTCACCTTTCCTGCCTTCACACAACTTAAACTATACCCAGAAACCATTCATGCCACTTATGAAATCCCTCATTCCATTCCTCCCATCCTCCCTGCTTCAGTGGTCACAAACTCTGGTGTCTTCTACAAAGCCTTCCCTGCCAAAAGTAATTAATGTAATTAACCAACCCCCAAGCAGAGATGCACAACTTACAGCAACATCCACTGCACTCTATAGAAATACAGCAACTTATTTACGTATAATTTTGTAAAAATCATTGACCCCCTTGCAGAAACCAGAGCCACTGCCTCCACCATAGCCCCCAAGTCCCACCCTAGCCTACCTCTTAATGACCTGACCACAAGCTGTTCATGCTCCACTATAGTGATTCAGAAAGAGGTGGGAAGGTCACTGAGGGTGACCAGTTAACTCTTCCGTAGGAAGGAAGAGGGGAAGGAGGCAGGTGTCAGCATGAATGGGCTTTTCCAAGGGAAGGACAAGGAATTACTCATTCATTTATTCACATAGTCATTAACATTAATCGAGCACCAAGTAAGTAAGTACCAGAAACTGTAGGAGATGCTGGAGATACAGAAGTGAAGACAATATGGTTCCTGGCCTTGAGTTGATTACAGTCTTATGAGAGAGACTGACCCACGAACAAATAATTACCATATAATGTGGTAAGTACTAAAATGGAAGTAAGACAAAGTACTACAGGAACATCGGACTCTGCCTGAGAAAGTCTTCCCAGAGAAGGCCGCAACTAAGCCTAGTCCTAAAGAATTAAAGGATTTCGCCAGAGCAGTAGGGCATTCCAGGCAGAAGGAAACAGCTGTACAAAAGAATGGAGGTATGAACCAGCAGGTTCACACCAGCGTAGTGAGAAGTCCAGTGTAGCTGCAGCACAGGGTTTTGGAGCAGGCAGAAATAGAGAAGAAGACATGATTCAATGAGAGCAGATTTTATTTTTCCCTGTATTTAACAGGGAACCAACAGAAGTTAAATAAGGGAATGCTACACTCAGATTTGTGTTATAGAAAGAACACAAAGTCTACAGGTTGCTTCTAAGAGGTGGGGAATAAAAATTGCCTGCCATAGAGTCTATTCTGACTCAGATAACCTCGTGTTTCAGCGTAGAACTGTGCTCCATAGGGTTTTTAATGGCTGTGTTCTTTCACAAGTAGATCAACAGGCCTTTCTTCTCAGGCACCTGTAGGTAGATTCGAACCACCAACCTTTTTGTTAGCAGCCAAGTGCTTAACAGTTTGTACCACCCAGGGACTACTCTTCTAAGAAGAAAACAAACTCGTCGCTGTTGAGTCGATTCCGACTCATAGCGACCCTATAGAACAGAGTAGAACTGCCCCATAGGGTTTCCAAGGAGGAGCTGGTGGATTCAAACTGCTGACCTTTTTGGTTAGCAGCTACAGCTCTTAACCACTGTGCCACCAAAGAGGACAATAATTGGCAGACAGAGCAGCAGTGTTAACACAAGCTATCAGATTTCTTATTCTCAGAGGTTCTCAACCAAAGGCAATGTTGCCCCTCAGGAAACATTTAGCAATGTATGGAGACATTTTTGGTTTACGTGACTGGTGAGAGAGAGAGAGTGCTCTTGGCACCTAGTGGGTAGAGGGCAGTGATGCTACCAAACATGCTTCAATGCACAGGACAGCCCCTACAACAAAGAAACTGTCTGTCCTAAAATGTCAAGAGTGCCGAGGTTAAAAAACCCTGGAGAAGAGGATGATGTGGACAGAGGACACAACATAACGCAGCTCACAATGGACATCAAACAGAGACAGAGGAGACCAGGGAGATTGTAGGACTTCTATAATTTTTGTTCTGCCACTGTATACATGCCAGGTGATGCTCACATACCCACGTAACTTATAACTCTGCATCTTTCCTTCTCATTCCAGTGACTGAGGGGGAAGCTATTATTGGAATGACCTTGAATTTAACTCAATTGATTATTTTAAAAGAAATCATTTGCAAACTTCAATACCTGATTAGTGACAAAGCTGCTGTGATCACAGCTGATCAAAGCCTGCAGCAAAGCATCAGGCACTCAGGCACTGCCCAAAGGGCGAAAGAGCAATAATACCTCCACTTATAGCAGAATAAGTGATCTTTCAGTGCTGGTAAAAGCACGTGGAAAAGTAACTCCTCCTACCAGTAAAATCAGGAGTCACCAGTCCTTTCTCTACTGCCCTCCAAGCCAGAAAAGTTCCCCACAGGGAACCAATCCAACCTGCCATTGCTTTTTCAATTCAAGTTCCATTAAACTGGCCAGTTGTTGAGAACCCAGGCTCATTAAAATGTTTACAAGTCAAAGATGTGCTTAAAATCTAATGTGTGTTGAAAGCTGTGATCCCAAAATACAGCCTACCCAGATTGAAAAGAAAAAATAAAATTCTTTTTTCTATAATGTTTTTTTGCTGCTTTCAGCCTCGTTTCTACCTTTTCTACCCATCTTCAGGGCTCATCTTTGTCTCATTAGTTCTACCTCCACTGCAACAGCTCAGCAATTGAAGGCAGTTATGCGGAAGCAGAGTGCAAGCACCAAACACAGTAGCCAAGCTGAACTTCACAAATTGGAGAATCTGCCCACTTATTGGTTGCCAATTGTGGAAATGGGATTTCATTACAAAGACAGCGCCTGTGAAAGTGCTGGGCAGGAACCAGCACTTGCAGTATAGTGCCCCATAGATTCAAAATATGTGGCTAGGAAGAGACTTAAGACTTTGCAATACACAAGGATTAAAGGTGTCTTTACAGAGAATTTTGTCTGTGTAGAGTATTTCTGGATGGATGCAACAGAAACTTGGTAGCAGGTCACCACTGGGGAGGGTTGTTGTTGTATGCCCTTGAGTCGATTCTGACTCAGAGCGACCCGATATGACCAAGTAGAATTGTCCCATAGGATTTCCTTGGCTATAATCTTCACAAGAGCAGATCGCTAGATCTTTTCTCCCACAGAGGAGCTGGTGGATTCAAATCATCAATCTTTTGTTTAGCAGCCGAGCACTTAACCATTGCATCACCAGGGCTCCATGGGGAGGATTCACTGGTTATAGCAGCATCAGAAGAAGGAAAGGAACTCACTTTTCACAGTGTACTCTTGTCCCCTTTGAATTCTGAACCATATACATGCATTACTTATTCATAAGAAAAATTTTAAAAAGCATATGAACAATATAAAGCCCATAAAAATTAAAGAGCTTGTAAATTAACATTCCACCATCTGTCTGCTAGTCTGTTGTACCGTGGTGGTTTGCATGTTGCTATCATACTGGAAGCTATGCTGCTGGTATTTCAAATACCAGCAGGGTCACTCATGGTGGATAGGTTTCAGGAGAGCTTCCAGACTAAGGCAGACTAGGAAGAAAGGTCTGGTGATCTACTTCTGAAAATAGGCTAATGAAAACACTATTGATCACACAGAACATTGTCTAACTTGCTTACTTTGGACACATCATCAAGAGGGATTAATTGCTAGAGAAGGACATCGTGTTTTGTAAAGTAGAGGGCCAGCGAGGGCAAGAGAGAACCTCAGTGCGATGGATTGGCACACAGTAACTACAAGGGACTGGAGAGATTGTGAGGTGACACAGGACCAGGCAATGTTTCATTCTGTTGTACATAAGGCCATTGTGTGTTGGAATCAACTCCAAAGCAGCTAACAAGTTAATGTTACTGAACCCCAAGTTTCCATTCTCGGACTTTGTCTCCTCTTGTCTGTGTAGCCATGGGAGTTGGAGAAGAAGAAAACACTCAAACCTATAATGGTGGCTTTAAATTCACATCTGAACTCCGAACCTTATTTCTAACTACAGGTAGTCCCTAACTTATGACAGGGTTCCATTCAGATGACTCTATCATAAGTTGGTTTTGATGTAAGTCCAATACTTCTTTTTTTTTCATTTTAATTATTATTGCTTTTGTTATCGGTATTTTTATAAATCCAATCTTTGTTTGTCTTTGGGGCTTGACATGAGAACGATAACATCAACAAGTTACCCACTGCAGCACTGTACCTACTACTAATGATAAGATATAAAAAAAAAAAGGACTGGTTGTAAATGCAGTTCATCTTAACTCAAATGCGTCATAAGTCAGGGACTACCTGTACCAAGGAGCATCCCCATCTGGAGGTCCCCCTAGCTCCTCGAAGACAACATACCCCAAAACCACATCCTCCTCTTCCCTCTGCAGCCTGATCATCTTCCAGTACTCTCAATCATTATTAGAAATAACTACCCATCCTGCTTCCCAATCTAAAAATCTTAGTGTTACCTTAGAGACCCTGCTCTCTCCTTACCCATTTTAGTCACCAAATATTGCTAATTACATCTCTATTATATTTTGCAAATAGGTGCCCCCCTGTTCTTCCCACTGACCTTTCCTAGTTCAACACCTTATAGTTCTCCTTCACTGGAATGTGGGCTGTCTGATTAATTCTGCTGACACCAGCATCTCTCCATCTGGCCCAGACTCCACGCTTTCTCCACCCCCACCCTTAGTCATCTTCCTCAAATACATTTACCTGATCATGTTTAAGAACCTTGGACAGCCCCCCACTGCCTACAAAATCAAGCCCAAATGACACAGCTTGATAACTAGCCCTTTACAATGTGACCTGGAGTCCCTCGGTGGTGCAAACAGTTAATGCACTTGGCTGCTAGCTGAAAGGTTGGAGGTTTGAGTCTACCCAGAGGCACCTCAGAAGAGAGGCCTGGTGATCTACTTCCCAAAAAATCAGCCATTGAAAACGCTATGGAGCGCAGTTCTACTCACACACAGGGGATCGCCGTGAGTCAGAATCAACTCCGTGGAATCAACTCGGCAGGCAACTGGTTTTTACAGTGTGACCTGAAGATTCATTTCTTCCCGAACACATAACCTGTGCTCTGGCCACTCTGGGCAAACAAGCCTTGCTCAGTCAGGCTTCTTTGTGTCTCCTCATCTTTGCGCTTGCTCTTCCCAGGACTTAGAAAGTGTTTCCTTACCTCTCTGCCCTGCCTTGTCCAAAAGCAAAATTCCTATTCACCCTTCTAAACCCCACTCAGTTTATACCTTCTCTGAAAAGCCTTCTGGGACTGCCCCCTCCTCTGTGTTGCTCTAACAGTTTGCACACACTCCGATGATAGCCCTAACCACACTCGTTCATAATTATTTATGTTTCTATCTCCCCTGCTAGAATGGGAGCTGCTTTCAAAAGCAGCAACTATATTTTATTCATCTTTGAATTTGCTGCACCTCCCTCCTAGCATTGCACATAAATGTTTGCTTAATGAATTGGCTGAAAGTACTTTGGTAAAAATGTAACACATTATCCCAAAATTTGATAGACCTCTGTGGCTAAAATCTCATTTCTTTGCCCTCTTTCTCTGCATACCTATTGGCATGCTATCACAGGTCTCAGGAGGGCCAGTTATTCAAAGCGAACTAACAAAGTGCCTGCTATTTGTAAACACAGCCATTTGTAAACCCTCTGGGCTAGATTTAGAGATTGCTTTTCTAACTCTGACAAGGCTCCTTTGAGCACTCACTCCACTTTAAGAAGCATTTCTTTTCCAAATGTCTGGAGTCCTATAAGTAACCTTTGTTTACCCTAAAAGCACTTTCAGGGAAGGTGAAAGTAGCTGAAAAACAATGTAGAGACCCTGCAGGGACCTACCTGGCTAGAGGGCCTCACCCAGCCGAGGAGAGGGAGGGGGAGACTGGCTCTAATTCCTGCCCACCCTGGCTGTCATCTGCTATTTAACTGCTTTCACCTCTAAGAGCTCTCTGCTCCCCAGTGAATCACTGTTCTCTCAGCCTAGTGTTCTTCTCCTAGATGTTCACATTCAGGATGCTGTTCAAATGTCACCTCGTAAGAGGCTGTCCTGAAGATCCAATCCAAAATGCAGCGTCCCTTGCTCTCCGTCTCCTTGCCCTGCCTTATCTGTCTTCCTAGCACTCATCACTATCTGACTCCATATTATCTGTCTGTTTATATGCTCATTGTTGTCTCCCTCATTCATCCTTGAGAGCAAGGACATTGTCTTGTTCCCAGACAATCCAAGCACATCTAGGGGAAGAACTCTTTAGGCTGTGAGAACAGCAATGCGAAGACCCTGAGGCTAGAGGAGCCTGCATGGGCTTGGCCAGCTGTCTTTGGGTCTCTGCCTCCTTGGGCTCCATTCAAATGAGTGTCTAGCCCTAACCTTACCTAAAAAAATAATTCCAACTCAGGGTGGCCCCGTGTGGGTCAGACTAGAACTGTGTTCCATAGGGTTTTCAATGGCTGATTTTTCAGATGTAGATCACCAGACCTTCCTTCCAAGGCACCTCTGGGTGGACTTGAACCTCCAACCTTTTGGTTAGCAGCCATTTGTACCACCCAGGGAATCCAAACACATAGTAGTCTCCCAATAAATATTCGTTAAAGAAGAAAAAAGGAATACAAAGAAATATAATACAAGGACACTGCTCTCAAGTAGTTTATGATTTCAAGGAAGAAATAACACACCAGTTTAAAATGTTAAAAGCTAGCATGGTTAAATACACGTAACAGACAGATAATAAGAATTGTAAATGACAGATTTTCTGAGGAAGGAGTGTTGTGCCTGGGATGGTAAAAGATTATATGAGAAGACATAAATTGCATCTGCCCTGAAAGCAGTGGAAAATTCAACTTGAAGCACTTACTGTTGAAGATCAAAGACTACAGCTGTCATGGATTGAACTGTGTCCCCCAAAAATATGTGTCAACTTGGTTAGGCCATGATTCCCAGTACTGTATGGTTGTCCTCCATTTTGTGATTGTAACTGTATGTTAAAGAGGATTAGGGTGGGATTGTAACCCCCTTACTAAGGTCATATCCCTGATCCAATGTAAAGGGAGTTTCCCTGGGGTGTGGTCTTCACCACCTTTTATCTTACAAGAGATAAAAGGAAAGGGAAGCAAGCAGAGAGTACCGGACCTCATAACACCAAGAAAGCAGTGCCGGGAGCAGAGCGCGTCCTTTGGACCCGGGGTCCCTGCGCTGAGAAGCTCCTAGTCCAGGGGAAGATTGATGAGAAAGCCAACAGAGTGAGAGAGAGAGCCTTCCCCTGGAGCTGACGCCCTGAATTTGGACTTTTAGCCTACTTTACTGTGAAGAAATAAATTTCTCTTTGTTAAAGCCATCCACTTGTAGTATTTCTGTTATAGCAGCACTACATAACTAAGACATCAGCCTTCAGTATGGATTACACCTCAATATAAAGAAAACAAAAATCCTCATAACTAGACCAATAAGCAACATCATAATAAATGGAGAAAATATTGTTAAGGATTTCATTTTACTTGGATTCACAATCAATGCCCATGGAAGCAGCAGTCAAGAAATCAAACAACATAATGAACTGGGCAAAACTGTTGCAAAAGGCCTCTTTAAAGTGTTAAAAAGCAACGATGTCACCTTGAGAACTAATGTGCACCTGACCCAATCCACAGTATTTTCAATCGTCTCATATGCATGTGAAGGCTGGACGATGAATAAGGAAGACGGAAGAAGAATTGATGCCTTTGAATTATGATGTTTGCAAAAAAAATATTGAATATACCATGTACTGCCAGAAGAGTGAACAAATCTGTCTTGGAAGAAGTACAGCCAGAATGTTCATTAGAAGCAAGGATGGCAAGACTTCGTCTCACTTACTTTGGATATGTTAACAGGAGGGACCAGTCCCTGGAGAAAGACGTCATGCTTGGTAAAGTACAGGGTCAGCGAAAGAAACCCTCAACGTGACGGACTGACACAGTGGCTGCAACAATGGGCTCAAACATAGCAATGATTGTGAGGATGGCGCAGGACCAGGCAGTGTTTCGTTCTGTTGTGCATGGGGTCACTATGAGTAGGAACCCATCTGACAGCACCTAACAACAACAATAGGGAAAGGGGCCAGGGCACCACCCAGGAAACTACCATCCATGTGGGGTGAGGCCAAATTACTAACACGTGGTGTTCACAATTTACCCCACCTGTGATAGAGCAGCACAACATTACCGCTTAGCCTCTCTCCCCACCCTTACCCACCCACAGAGCAAGAGGGAAAGAATAAAAGCCCCCAGGTGGATTTTTTCAAGGAAAGCTGACAAAGTCAAAGCAGCATCACGGATCTAGGTATATGTGGGTGATAGGCAGGATGGGAGGCGTGTTCAAGATGTTCAGAACCTCTTGCAGAGCAAGAGCATGGCACAGAGCACAGCACGGAGTTCTGAGTTTGGGGGTGATGAAAAAGGCCAAAGGAGATGGGATTGATTAGTAACAAGAGTTGCTATGGAGTGTGTGGTAGCTTGGTGGTAGAATTCTCACCATCCATGCCAGACGATGAGGGCTGTAACCACCCATCTGTCAGTGTTGCTGTGATGCTGAACAGGTTTCAGTGGAGCTTCCAGACTAAGACGGACTAGGAAGAAAGCCCTGGGGATCTACTTCCAAAAAATAAGCCAATGAAAACCCTATGGATCACAATGGTCTACTCCACAATGATGGTGCAGGACCAGGCAGCAATTTGTTCCGTTGTGCATGGGGTCATCGTGAGTCAAGCCAGCTAACAGAACAACAACATGGAGTGTGTATGTGAACCTCCTTAATGCATGAAAAAGGCACGTGTGGCTTGGCTGTGTCAGTGATTTCTTCTCCCCTCTGTGCCTTCATTTCTTCATCAGAAAATTGAGGTAATAACAATTACTACACCACAGGGTTGCTGTGAGGATTAAATGAGTTCATCAGAGCAGTACCTGGCACACAGTAATTGTTCAACAATGAGTTCACTATTATTATCCTTATTATTGGAATTTTGGCATGAATCTTGCTTCTTTTAATGCAATATGCCTCTAAAATTGTTCTATGTGGATCCTGGCTTTATAAAAATTATCCTTTTTTTTTTTAAGAGACAATGTCATCAACAGCCTGGCCAAAGCAGAAGGTTCAGTGTTGGGCACAAAGCTAGAGAGACAAGCTGGAGCTAGACTATCAGAGCCTTGCATACCCAGCTGAGGAGTCTGATCTTTATTCTACAATACCTGAGAGCCACGGGTGGTTTTCAATGAGCCCTTCATTCTTTGACATGAGTGGTGTGGCTCTCACTGGCCAGAAGTTGGAACTTACTTTGGAGGTAGAAGAGGGCCTAAGTTACTTTCAAGTAATTTAAGAATGGACACTCTGCAGTGTGATGACCTCCGATCAGCTGGGCATGGAATGTGGGTACTTACGGTTCTGGGGTGTAGAGGGGGTCTGAGCCATGCCGGATGTACTGAGTGCAGTGGAAGACTCTGTAGGCCAGTCCCGCCAGAAAGTCTCGCGGACTCAGGTATCCAGCCACCGGCCTCACTGTGAAGCCAGACCTTTCTAAAGAGACAACAGAAAAAACCAATTGCACTTGAGTGTCCAAGCAGGGATTCCTATTATTTACAAGAATGTTGTAGAAACAAAATAATCAAGGTACCAAAACTCCTGACAATTGAATGACATATACTGTTAGCTGTCTCCACATTTGGGGCTTCTGGTTACTAAAATATACTTGCAAGTGATGGTTTCCAGGGGAACAAGACATTCATTAGAACGGAAAGAAAGGTGAAAAAGATATTTAAGGACTTAAATTCAAGAGACAAATTAGGTCAACAAACCTCAGATAACAAGAAAGACATCAGTCTAAAGTGATGCTTACCACATATTACCTGCTATCTTTCAAAAAGACACACCTAGGGGCCCATTCCGTGTGCATGTTTTCAGTAACACACAGGTGCTGGACCCCTTCGGTAGCATCTTGGGATCATCAGTTCACACCGCGGCTTTTATTGTTAGTGCCACCTAACCCGTTCATTCTATATTGTTGTTTTCTGTGATATTACGAAAGCAGTCATATTAATTACAATTTGAAGAAGTAGATAGACTACTTCTTCATGCTCTACATGTTCTATTGGTTTATCGTAAGTGGAAACAAAACAAGCAGAACACAATAAAATCTATTAAATGGCCCTACAGCAGTAACTCAGTTAGGCGGTGGGTCAAAGTGTACTTAGTATTAGGGCTACCTAATGCTTCCCTCTCATGAAGGCCCAGAAAACTTACAGCAGGGGATATTCTTATCCCTGATGCCAGCATTGTCAAGGTTCCCAATCAAAAAAGCTCAGCTCATTAGGAGAGCACCTAAGAATTATTGGAAATAATTTTAAAAGGCAAGAACCAATTAAGCTTACCAAACAAGCTCATTCTGGGCTTTCGGTACCTACATGGAATAAACACTGATCTCCTACTTCTTCAGACCTGTATTCTAGCAGCATCATGCTCATCCCAAAAGCCTTCACTTTGAATTGTTCACCACTGAATATCAAAAAGATAAGTTTATTGTCTTCTTTTTCTATCTTATGTCCCACACATGGAACACAAGTACCAGTGCGCACAGGGAACAATTTTAATAATTACCTATCTAATTTTAACAGTTATATATTTGTATGTGAATTAGAAAAACATGTAACTATCACATCAAGAAGTTTTGATTTGTGGAGCGCCCTGGGTGGTGACAATGGTTAACACACTCGGCTGTTAACTGCAAGTTTGGAGGTTCAAGTCCACCCAGAGGCACTTCAGAAGAAAAGCCTGGTGATCTACTTCTGAAAAATCAGACACTGACAACCCTAAAGAACAGTTGTACAGTGATGCACATGGGGTCGCCATGAACCAGAGTTGACTCCATGGTACCTGATAGTTATGTTTTAAGAGTTTCCTTTTTAAATAAGCTTTTTTAAATGGGAATCAATTAAAAGAAACAATAATAATACATACTTACTATATGCTAATGAGTGATGCAAACTGAGCTCCCAGCAACCAGTTCACCAAGGATTGTGAAAAATAATAATAGTAGTTAAGACTCTGCTATGCTTAATATGTATCCGGCTTTAAGGTATATCAATTAGTTTCTCCCTCACAGCCATCTTGTGAGGTATTATGATTATTATTTCCGCTTACAGAGGAGGAAACTGAGGCACAGAGAATGAAGGGAACTCATCTAAGGCCACACAGCTACTAAGTGGCAAAACAGAGACTCAGTCTAGGCTTTCTGTATCCAGAATCCACGCTCTTAACCACAATAGCATACTGCCTTTCATAAAAAAATTAAGTAATGTTAACGTTGGGAGACAGATATCGCAAAAATCATGAGATGGTATGCTAATCACTAAGGTTTGAGAAACAGTACGGTAAAAAGTAATCCCTATATATGAACGATCAAAAAAAAAAGAAAAAACCCATTGCTGTCCAGTCAATTCCGACTCATAGTCACCCTACAGGACAGAGCAGAACTGCCCCATAGGGTTTCCAGGGAGCGCCTGGTGGATTCGAACTGCCGACCTTTCAGTCAGCAGCTGTAGCTCTTAACCACTACTCCACCAGGGTTTCTAAATAGCCTGTGGTAAGTATATATGTGTATAACTATGAGAAACAAAGGGACATGACAGGAACAAGGTAATTAAAGAGAATATAAACTAGTTAAACAACATATGTACAGTCAATCCTCATTATTCGCGGATTCCCTATTGGAAAAATGGCCCACTCACTAAAGAAATCATTTTTAACTCCAAAATCAATACTAGTGGGTCTTTCACGGTCATTCGTGGTCATGCACTGAGTGGCAAAAAATTTAAGTCGCCTAATGCACACGTTCCCAGCTGAGGCAGAACAAGCTGACTCTCTGCTTTTTGTTTCTGCTCACATACAGTAAGCAAATGTCCTTTTCATGGTCTATTTAGTGCCACGTTTTTCACATTTTCGTGCTACTTGTTCGTGATTTCACTGTTTAAAATGGCCCCCAAGCATAGTGCTGGAGAGCTGTCTAGTGTTCCAAAGCACAAGAAGGCTGCAACGTGCCTTACGGAGAAAGTAAGTATTAGATAAACGTTGTTCAGGCATGAGTTATCATGCTGCTGGCTGAGGGTAAAATGTTAATCAATTAACAATACATATTAAATTGGGTGTCTTTAAACAGAAACACATGAAAAAAGGTTAGGTATTGATCAGCTGATGAAAATGTTGTGACCAGAGGTTTGCAGGAACCTAACCTTGTATTTCCCCTAGGAGCAATGGTTCAGTGTTCGCTAATCCAGTGTTCACAGTAACTTTATAAACTACCGCAAATAACAAGAATTATCTGTAATTAGATGCTAAATACCATATTTTTACCCAAATAACATGTCTTCTACCTTTGTTTGCCAACTGTGCCCTCCCCTCATGAGATATTTTCATACGTACACTATACTAATTTTTTTTTAACAGCAACATGTAAAAAAGAATGGCATAGTGGTACTTACAAAAATACCTCGTCGGAGGAGGGCCCAGTAGGCAAACAAACATAGAAGGTGCGTGTTATTTGCGTGAAAATACTGTAAGTGATACCGACCGATGGTTCCCAATCTCTTTTCCTCAGTGATAAATACAGTGTGTGATGTTCACACTTGGGATCCTCTCATGGCCATACCCATAGCATTGCATGTGGTTCTCAGTGTACTAGCTATTAAGACCACGCTATCTCTCTCTGATATAAATGTGAAACACAATGAAGTCAGAGAGAGGAGAGATCATGGTGACTGGACTGATCAGGATTCATGGAAGAGGCAAGACTTACTCTGAGTTTTGAAGAATGAGTAGAATTTGAGCAGGTGGAGAAGATACACGTTTCCTAGCAAGGGGCAAAGGCTAAGCAAATGTATGGAGAACCCATAGCTAGAGCAGAAGGTCTGTGCAGGGGAGTGGTAGCAAGGGACAAAATTGGAAGGCTGGGTCAGGCCCTTGATGTCAGGATTAACAGTTCAGATTTGATCTTATAAACATGGGTCAGCAAAATATAGCCCATAGGCCAAACTCAGCTTGCCACCTGTATTTGTACACCCTATGAGCTAAGAATAGCTTTTACATTTTTTAATAGTTACATTTTAAATAGCTGTATTACCTGTTGCCATCAAGTCAAGTCCTACTCATGGCAGCCCTATGTGTGTCAGAGTAGAACTGTGCTCCATAGGATTTTCAATGGCTGATTTTTCGGAAGTAGATTGCCAGGCCTTTCTTCCAAGGTGCCTCTGGGTGTACTTGAACCACCAACCTTTCAGTTGGCAGACAGTACAGTAATGTTTAAACCACCCAGGGGTTCCATAATTATATTACGTCCTGCATGATAGCCTGGATATTGCCTCTTGGCCCATGGAGTATAAAATAGTTACTATCTGGCCCTTTACAAAAATGTTAACTGACCCCTATAAAACAATGGAAAGCCACTGAGAATTTCTGAGCAGAGATGTCAGGAGGAAAGTAATATTTTAGGAATAGTAAGCTTTATCTGGAAGCAGTGGGCAGGAGAGTAGAAGGGAGAAGATACAGGAGTCAAGGTTGTAAAAAAATGGGGACCTTAACTTGGGTGGTGGCAGTGGAGTGGAAAGAAAAGGGCAGATCGAGGATGGCTCATAAAGTCAAAATTGTCAATACTTAGAGACTGTGGTAGGCTGGCTAATGGCCTCCCAAGATCCCATCTCTTTGTAACTAAAACTGTTACTTTATATGGCAAAGAGTCTTTGCAGATGTGATTGAGTTAAGGATATTGAGATGGGGAGAGTATCCTGGATTATCCAGGTGGGACTAATGTAATCATAAGAATCCATTTATTAAGAAAATCAGAGTCAGAGAATGAGATATGATGATGGAAACAGGAGGTTGGAGTGATTCAAGGAAGGGGCCACAAGCCAAGTAATGAAGGCAGACTCCAGAAGCTAGAAAAGGCAAGGAAGCAGAGGCCTCCAAAAGGAACATAGCCCTGCCAACACCTTGCTTTTAGACTTCTGACCTCCATAACTGTAAGATAATAAATCTGTGCTGTTTTTAGCCATGAAGTTTGTGACTATTTGTTTCAGCAGCAATAGGAAGCGAATACAGCGACAGATGGGATATTGGGGGGTAGGGTAGGGTAGGAGTTCCAGAGGAGAAGTCCTTAGAGCAAAGCTTGATGAGCCTAGAAAATAAAGTATCACTGATAGAAATAGGGAAAACAGGGAAGGAATCGAGTTCCAGGAAAAGAGGCAGGCAACGATGTGTTTGCTTTTAGAACTGTTGCGTATGAAAGGAGGGAGGAGAGAAAGAACAGAGAACCAAGGAATGAACCACAATGAAGAAGAGAGGAGGAAGTGGGGCCACCATGAGACTTTGCTGCCTCCCAAAGGTGGGGGAGGCAACTAAATTCTCCTAGTTGCTGTGCCGGGAGAGTCAGTGAAGAGAGCAACTATACAGAGCCGGTGAACTTGAGGTGACCGTATACCTCATCTTGTTCACTACTGTAACATCAGCACACAATTTATACATAAAAATGTTGATTGACTGACTGACAGACATTCCCCAGAGAAGGGTCATTAATGTTTAACATTAGCCGTGATATTTCTTCATCTGGTATATATTTTTAACAAAGCAACAAGTAAAAAGACACATTTGGAGCCACTCCATACCTATGTATCCCCAGCAGAGTAGTTCTGTGCTGAGGAAAAGTTCAAACCTGAACAACTTACAAATATCTTTTGGGGTGTTACATTTATAACCACCTACTGCAGAGACCTTAGCCAGTCCCTGAGCCATGGAAGCAGCTGAGTCAATCTTCCCTTCTCAGAGTCTCTGCCTCTGCTTCAGTGGTGGCCACAGGTAATTGTTGGTTCAGGTTCTCTTTTTGAATTCCTGTTGGCAGGGAAAATCACTCACTTTCCTTTTGCAAAAACAGCCATTGCTGCAACATATGTCCTTGGAAGGCAAGTGAGGATGATGGCCAGGAAAAGACAGCCTGTGTGAAACTTACCTTTCAGAAACATGGAGACATCTTCAAGCTGAGGCACGTTGTCCTCCCTGTAGCCACAGTATTTCGTCAGCAGAGGGAAGTTTTTCAAATACTCCCGGCAAGCATGAGTGGGATAGAGTTTGGAGAGCTCCCGAAACACAACGCCCCAAGTTTTAGTCTCTTCCTCCGTGTACTCCACCCTGGGAATGGGCTGACCACTAGACAGGGGAGAAGAAAAATGAATAAAATTAACTGGATCACCAAGATAAGTGTATTCTCACCTTAATGCCTATCCCAAGTCAGATTCTTGGAAAGTGAACGCCCTGAGTGTTTAAAAGGATTCCACTGAAGACTCAACATTGTGAAAATGTCAACTCTACCCAAAGCAATCTACAGATACAATGCAATCCCGATCCAAATTCCAATGGCATTTTTTAATGAGATGGAGAAATAAATCACCAACTTCATATGGAAAGGGAAGAGGCCCTGGATAAAGTAAAGCATTACTCAGGAAGAAGAACAAAGTGGGAGGCCTCACACTACCTGATTTTAGAAACTATTATACCACCACGGTAGTCAAAACAGCCTGTTACTGGCACAACAACAGATACATAGACCAATGGAACAGAATTGAGAATCCAGACATAAATTCATCCAC
>NW_004444100.1:5337245-5338721 GCF_000243295.1 Trichechus manatus latirostris | reverse complement strand
CTACAAGATACTGCAAAACATCAACAACAAAAAGACAAATAACCCAATTAAAAAATGGGCAAAGGATATGAACAGGCACTTCACCAAAGAAGACATTCAGGTGGCTAACAGACACATGAAGAAATGCTCATGATCATTGGCCATTAGAGAAATGCAAATCAAAACTACAATGAGATACCATCTCCCCCAACAAGGCTAGTGTTAATCCAAGAAACACAAAGTAATAAGTGCTGGAGAGGTTGTGCAGAGACTGGAACACTTATACACTGTTGGTGGGAATGTAAAATGGTACAACCAGTTTGGAAATCAATTTGGCACTTCCTTAAAAAGCTAGAAGTAGAAGTACCATATGATCCAGCAAAACCACTCCTTGGAATATATCCTAGAGAAATAAGAGCCGTCACACGAATAAATATATGCACACCCATGTTTGTTGCAGCACTGTTCATGATAGCAAAAAGATGGAAGCAACCTAGGTGCCCATCAACAGACGAATGGATAAACAAATCATGGTATATTCACACAATGGGATACTACACAACAGTAAAGAACAATGATGAATCCATAAAATATCTTATAACATGGAGGAATCTGAGGGCATTATGCTGAGTGAATTTAGTCAGTCACAGAAGGACAAATATTGTATAAGACCACTATTATAAGAACTCAAGATAGGGTTTAAACACAGAAGAAAACATTCTTTGATAGTTACGAGGGTAGGGAAGGTGGGAAGGGAGAGTGAGGGTTATTCACTAACTAGATAGTAGACAAGAATTATCTTAGGTGAAGGGAAGGACAGCACACACTACAGGGGAAGTCAGCACAACGGGACTAAACCAAAGCTAAGAAGTTTCCTGAATACAGTAAAACACTTTGCAGGACAGAGTAGCAGGAGTGGAGGTCTAGGGACCATACTTTCAGGGGACATCTAGGTCAATCGGCATAACAAAGTTTATTAAGAAAATATTCTGCATCCTACTTTGGTGAGTGATGTCTGGGGTCTTAAAAGCTAGCAAGCAGCCATCTAAGATGCATCAATTGGTCCCAACCACCTGGAGTAAAGGAGAATGAAGAACACCAAAGGCACAAGGAAAGTATTAGCCCAAGAGACAGAAAGAGCCACATAGACCAGAGACTTCATCAGCCTAAGACCAGAAGAACTGGATGGTGCCCGGCTACCACCAATGACCACACTAACAGGGAACACGACAGAGAGTCCCTGAAGGAACAGGGAAGAGTGGGGTGCAGAACTCAAATTCTAGTAAAAAAAGACCAGACTTAATGGTCTGACTGAGACTGGAGGAACCTCAGAAAGAATGGCCCCCAGACTCTCTGTCAACCCAGAACTAAAACAATTCCCAAGGCCAACTCTTCAGACAAAGATTGGACTGGACTGTGGGACATAAAATGATACTCCTGAAGAGTATGCTTCTTAGCTCAAGTAGATACATGAGACTAAATGGGCAGCTTCTGTCC
>NW_004444100.1:5306355-5337145 GCF_000243295.1 Trichechus manatus latirostris | reverse complement strand
GCTTCTGTCCGGAGGTGAGATGAGAAGGCAGAGAGGATTAGGAGCTGGTTGAATGGACATAGGAAATCAGAGGTGGGAAGGAGGAGTGTGCTGTCACAGTATAAGGAGAGCAATTAGGGTCACATAACAATGTATGTATAAATTTTTGTATGAGAGACTAACTTGAATTGTAAACTTTCACTTAAACTCCAACAATTAAAAAAAAGAGAGAGAGGCAGTAGGATTGAATTTAGAAGTAGGATATGTAAGCATAGAAGCAAGAGATTGGAGTGACTCCAGGAAGAGGCCACAAGCCAAGAAATGAGGACAGCCTCTACAAGCTGGAAAAGGCAAGGAAACAGATTCTTCCCCAGAGCTTCTAGAAGGAATGTAGCCCTGCCAACTTCTTGATTTTAGGACTTCTGACTCAAGGCTACCATTCTTGAAGAAGCCTCCAATAAAAAAGATTAAAGGCAACTGACTTAAGAACTCAATATATTCTGTATACTTGAAAACATTGTTTAAATGCGATTTCAAGTTAGAGTAGATCCTCTTTCCTATCATTCTTTGTAGGTTGGTTCAACACGAATTTAAGTGAAACTGATTCTCTGATACAATGTATTATATCTTTTCTCCCATTAACTCCCCAATGCCTAGCAATCTACTATGCATAAACGATATGAGCAATACAGATTTGTTGAATGAATGAATGTTATCTTTTGAATTGGAAAGCTTATTCAAGTTTAGGATATACATCTTGCCTCATGTGAAAAGACTCTGTTAGCTTTCTAAAGAAACTGTTACTGCCTTGAACTGATGTTACAAAGAACCTTTGTACCTGGCTTTGTGCTGGGTACTATTCAGAGCAACTGTACAGAGTTCCTAACTTCTAACATCTTAGAGAATGAGACAGAAATGAATCCAGCAAATGAGTGTAACAGAATATAGATAAATTGTTCCTGCATGTAGACAAATGACTGGAGTAGTGGAGATAATGCATTGGGGGAAACCTCAGTAATAGGAAGTTTGGTTGCATTTTAAATCCATGTTTCTCAGGAATCTGGCTCAGGGAAATAATTTACCATTATAATCCTTTTCACCCCAGGACATAGGCAATGATAATGTGTTGGTTTCACAAAGTTCGAGCTACAAGAAGAAGGTGTTCTGGAAAATCAGAATGAATAGTCTGAATTCATAGCAAAGAAAAAAAAAAAAAAGGATCCCACTGGGTATTATTTTGTCAAGTATACTAACTTTCTAATTTTGTGTGTATGTTGGAGTTCCATATAAATGATTTAATTCAATTAAGTTACATCTTCACAAATCCTTACGGAAGTTTGATAAGATTTATGTTCTTAAACTGAAGCCGGTAACAAGTAAGCTTCAGGATTGGAAGAAACTGGTTTAGGTACAAAGCTGTGTGCTGAGAACCTTGTCTGCAATCACCTGACAGCAGTAATAATGGATGCTATCTCTTGAAAATAAAATTGTCTTGTGGGTTGTCTTTGTCCCTTGCCCAGACTCACCCCAATCTCCAAGTGTAATTTTGAGATTATTTGTTCAGTGCAATATGTCCGGGAAATTCTAAAAGACTGTGTTGAATTTAAAAGCAACAGTTTTACAAACCACAAAATAGGAGCATTTATTGTACATCCTGCTGAGAAGTGCACATGGTAAGTCCTCTCAGTTTAGAGCAATGCTTGGCAAACTTTTTCTGTAAAGGGTCTGATAGTAAATATTTTAGGCTTACAGGCCATACAGTCTGCATCGCAACTACTCACTCTGCCGCTGTAGCTCAAAAGCAGCCATAGACAATACATAAATGAATAGGTATAGCTATGTTCAAATGAAACTTTATTTACAAAACCAGGCAGCGGGCCAGATTTGGCCCACGAGCAGTAGTGTGCTGATGCTGGTGCAGAATATGGAAAGATCACTTTAGACTGGATTGGTCAGGGAGAGTTTCCTGGAGGAGGCAAACTTGAGCTAAACTTTGTTGGCCAGGTAGGGTTTGCAGGTTCCCTGACAAAAAGAAAAGTAAGGATGAAATGATGTTCTAATAGCAGCCAGCAGCCGTGGACACAAAACAGCCTAATGTAACCTTGGACCTGTAGAAGGAGGGGAATCTGGGCACGTACTTTTGCAAACTACTACTTGAAGGACCAGAATCTGAATTTAGCCTCTGATTAAGATAGCTGTTCTGGAAGGAGCCCTGGTGGTGTAGTGGTTAAGCACTCAGTTGCTCGCTGAAAAGTCGGCGGTTCGAACACACCAGACACTCCAAAGGAGAAAGATGGGGCAATCTGCTTCCTTAAAGATTACAGCCTTGGAAACCCTATGGGGCACTTCTGTCCTAATGAGTCGCGATGAGTTGGAATCAGTTTGACAGCAATAGGTTTCTTCTGCAAGTGCAGCTAGGGTTTGTGAAACCTTATGACATGTGCAACAGCTACCTGCAGCCCACTCCCACCACCTGCCCTCACCACTCATCAGAAAGTCTGTCCCTGCAGCCAGCAAATACACCTGCATGACATACGGAAATACAAATACACACACACAAAACTAGGAATTCTGCCCCTGCAATTTGCGTAATCCAGCCTGTAACAGGCAGTCACCACAGGAGCCTGTGCATGGTAGCAAAATGCCACTCAGGGTTGCCGCAGATCAGGGCACCTCCAATAAGCTGGGATCAACAAGTAGGAGCTCCTACTGAGGCAGTGAAAAAGGAAAGGAGGACAAAAACGAGTAGATCATCAAACAGAACCCCCAAACCCCCAACCTTTCTACATATTTCAGTGTGTTCTTGCCAAAATACTTTGTTTAAAGTTCAGAACCAAACGTGGTTCCTACTGTCCAAAACTGTTATATATGTATATATATACGTAATATACGTATATATATATATATGTAATATACGTATATATATACCTATATATAATTAACTGCAGTACATGAGGTATGAGGGAATAACACATACTAAAGAAGGAACTAGAAACTAATATTTGCATTCTCTAAGTACCAACGCGAGGGTTTATACAAACCAAATTAGAACAAGATTAGCCTTGTTTAAATTTTGCTGTTGATAGCAAATAAAAAATTACAACCTGGCAAATATTTGCTGGGAAGATCAAAACTGGTAAGACCTAGCATCTGTGATGAGTTTAGAATGAAAGCTTGAAATGGAAAGATAAAAATAGGATACGAAGAAATAAGTATATAAACGGCCTGCCTCTGGCTCCAGAAAATTCAGCTAAATCAATCTGAGTCAGGTAAGCCAATATAGCTAATAAGAGCTGTGCACACTCAGAAGGTAGGGAAATGATGAGCCTGAGACAATAAATGAAATATCGAGAAGTCACTTTGAGAAGATTCGTTAGGTCAAACTTTTCCCTTTGATATCAATCTGCAAACATGCAGCATTTCCAGAGGGATCTGAATATAGCCAGTGGGACAAGTCAAAGCAGCAGAAAGAGAAGGAGTGTAGTTTAGGTAGGAAGAAGGGTTATATGGTCTGTGACTTAATAAATTTCCAGCATCGCAAGCTTGGGAGTATGGGTGGGTCGTGTATATTCTCCAGGGCTTCGAACTGGTTCATTCCAGTTCAAACCCCAGCTGAGAATTTGCATGTTTAACAAGTTCCCTGCTGACACTTTGCATTTCTAACAAGTTCCCATGAACTAATACATAAGAATCACCTGGGGATCTTGTTAAGCTGTAGATTTTGATTCAGTATATCTGGGTGGAAATGCAAATTCTCAGCCTGGGTTTGAACTGGACCTAACCGATTCAAAGCCCTGACATTCTCATCTGTTTTCACTTGTCTGCCTTGCCTAGCTGACTGACTAGTCTGCCCTTTGAGTTAATGACTGGTGCAGTGTTCTGCTGCTACTCTGAACCCGGGTGAGTCTAACTCTGATCATATCAAGAGATTTCTCACACAACCCAACCCCTCCCCCTTGCAGATAACTCTCTTAAGGTAAATATTTAAAAATAAACTTCATTATAAAGTAAAGGCTAGTGTTAGCCATTTGATTTCTATTAAAAATATCCAAAATACAGAAGAAAAATAAGAAACTTTGATTTTTCTATGTAGCGAATATAGGTATATCCCCACTGCCGGTGAGTCAATTCCAACTCACAGCTGACCATATAGAACAGAGTCGAGCTGTCCCATAGGGTTCCCAGGGAGCAGCTGGGGGATTCGAACTGCCAACCTTTTGGTTAGCAGCTGAGCTCTTAACCACTGCACCACTAGGGCTCCATAGGTATATAACAATAGCTAATATTTGAGAGCTTACTATGTACCAGACACCTTTATAAGGTTAAGTGTTTTCATATGAATTAACCCATTTGATTTTCAACCATGGCTCCATGAGGTAGCTACTATTATTATTCCCATTTTACAGATGAGGAAATTGAGGCTCAGAGAAGGTAAGCTATTCGAGATCACGGAGCCATGCTTAAAACACAGTCAGTCTGGCTCAAGACTGGGAGTCATCTTAATTGATTAGTATATACCGATTAAATAAAAATGTATTCCAGACACTAATTTATCTCCACATACCAAACTAAAATTAGCTTATTAATGTATATATATATATATATATACAGAAAATTTCATATACAATCATATGTAACCATGATACTAGCATGTATTTGTATATCATATACTTTCATGTTTATTCACTCCTTTAACCTTTTCAGCCACACTGTGAGGCAGTGCTGAGTTCTCCAACAGAATAATCATGTGCTTGGGGTACTGGGAATGCTTGGGCACCCACATATTTCTTTAAGACTTTGAAATTTGACATTTGGAAAAATAAAAATAGTAATCAAGGGAAAAATCAGAATGGGTACACTTCTTTGTACTTATTATGGCTTAATATTGGGGTGTGTGTGTGTGTGTGGTGTGTGTGTGTGTGAATTACATATGAGAAGGGCCACAGGGGGGAGTCCTAATCTTTTTAGGACCTAGGATATATATCATTTTGCATCAATCTATTAAAAAAACAGTTACCCTTAAGTCAGTTTCAACTCATGGCAACCCCATGTGTGTCAGAGTAGAACTGTGCTCCATAGGGTTTTCAGTGGCTGATTTTTCAGAAGTAGATTGCCAGAGCTTTCTTCCAAGAAGCCTCTGGGTGGATTCAAACCTTCAACCGTTCGGTTAACAGCTGAGCATGTTTACCATTTGCACCACTCCAGGACTCCTCATCTATCTATAGGGTGCTCCATGAGAATCATTTATAAGCACTGCAGATGCTGGCAAGAAGTGGAGATCTGGCAACTCGCTTCCCAACTGGACCCTTGCTGAGCAGCAAGCCCAACCTGAGGCTACCACCAAAGTGGAGCAGTGGTGAGGCTGTCCTTGGAAGAGTGTTCTGGAAGCACACTATGGGGGAGAAGAAGAAACACTTGACATGTGTCCTCTGAAATTTGAAGTTGCCATGAACATGGAGCGTAATACCCAGAAGGGTCTAAAAATTTCTGTGGGACCCAAAGTGGCATGCCTGGAAGAAAGATGGGGAAACCCCACCCCATCCAGTTCTCCTCAGTTCTTATGGGATAGAAGAGGACCCCAGTGATTCCCATCAGCCCTCATGATGGAGCATGAGGGCTGTCCAAGCTACGGTGTGCCCAATCTGGAGAAGGTTATTTTCATATACCAAACTAAAGCATGACCACTGTCAAGGCCACGGAGGTAGGGCACATAATGCAGGGATAGAGGTGAAGGTAATGGTCCTGCCCCAAGAAAACTGCACATAACACTATGCAGGACCACGCTATAAGCAAGAATTCACCTGAGCCAGGTTGAATCCAATCAGGGGCCTGCGCACGACCGACATTCCAACAATCACATAAAAAGACCTCGGCCTCCTCCCTCCCTCCCTCCTCTAAGCCTCAACTCCAGAGGAACTAGTTTCTAAAAGAGGGAAAGAAAAAGGCATCTCAGAACCAGAACATTCCCTACCCTGTCCCCCACATTCATATTCACTCCAAAAAACTGGAAGGTGGGGAACAATACACGCTGAATTGAGTTTAAGATTAGTATCTTTTAAATGAACAGGACTGGGTCTTAAATACCCAAATGAGACCATGCTAATAATTGAAAATGACAGGAAATTAGATGTGGCTAAGGAACTTGCTTCCCAACAGGAAAGAAGGATTCAACACAATACAGTTGGAAGCAATGAGTGGGGAAAATAAAAACCATTTTGTGTTGATAAGAAACCCCAGCAGGATGAGATTCCTCAACAAACTAATTACATGTGAATATTATAATTCAATATCTAGGGAGTCTCCTCCATTTACATGGAATTAGTTGGGATTCTGGAATTCTCAACAACTAGTGAAATAATTATGCACAGATTCCTGATTCACTGGAGAAAAACAGATGTAACTTTCAGTAGTTGCCATTCGCTACCACAAAACAGCAAACTAAGTCTTTATAAGCACGATAGGGAACCAGCGTGAGGACAGTACCAGGAAAATGCTAAAATGGTCATCGTGGGGATTCAAGCTTGACAATAGGAAAAACTCGCTGGTGGAATATGTTACTCAGGTATGACTAAGAACTGTCTTTGGAAACACTGAAGGCTGTGGGTGGCATCTTTCTGCCTGTGTGGTTAAATCCCAGTCTTCCTAGAGACGGGAGATGATTCTGAAAAACCTGCCCTGTCCCTGCAGAGAGGAGCAAGTGGAAAGTGCATAGACAAATTAATTGGGGGGCAGGGTGCAAGATACAGTCATTCTCCAGTCAGTCCTGAGCTTGTTAGAACAAAGTTGTTTTTAAAATACATTTTTGACACTGAAATCTGAGGCTATATATACCCCACCGAGACTGAAATTGTAGTAGTTCTTTCTGCAGTCAGTTGAATAAGCAACAGTGCTTTCGTTTTATTTAACTGTTTGATCTTCTCCTCTAACAGGTCCAACAGCGAGCTATTTTTCTTATACATATATATATATATATTTTTTTTTTAAGCAAGACACAGTGATCAGGAACATAATTAAATCAATGGGGCTTTTTTTTTTTTTTTTAATTTGGAGAATTGGAAAATATGTGATTATGGTGCTATGTCTTGGCTGCCTCCTGGAGCCCTTGCTACTAGAATTCCTAATGTGAGATGCAATTTCTCTGCTTGTGTTCTCTTTAGAGGAGCTCCAGCATGAGAAAACAATTCACTCATTCAGTGGAGGAAGAAATACAATGCCTATTGTGTGTTCTTTGAAAACAGTTGGATTTCCTCATTGGCAAAGACCAAAGAGAGCAGAAAGTAAATAGAGAATTGGTTAAGGGAACCAGTAAATCTGATAGAAACAGTTAGGAATGAACTCATTTTCTATTTTATTTCATTACTTGTTCCTCAGGGCAGGAGACACTTCACCTACAAGAACTGTTTATCTGCCTGGAATAGACTGTCCCTCTCTGCCTCATCTTTTCTCTCCTTCCTCATCTTAAGCCTGTCTCTCTTGATTGACACTTCCACCTGGGGGTTGCAAAAGGGAACAGAGAAAAGATGAAATGCAAAATCCATCAACTTTGCAGTTCATTAGCAATTAGCAGCTCCTCTGAGGGTTTGGACAGGGCCTTTGGAGAAAGATTATGGGAATATCAAGGCAGGAGGTCCCTATCTTTTTTCCTTCTTGACTTATGTGACACCTGAGCTGTGCTCCTCAATGAGCACACCCTCAATTCTGCATAATCTCCAGGGAACGGAGCCCTGGTGGTTTAATGATCACGCACTCAGCTGCTAACTGGAAGGTTGGCTGTTCGAACTCTCCCAGCAGCTCCACAGAAGAAAGATCTGGCAATCTGCTTAAGTAAAGATTTAAAGAAAAAAAAAAACTCGTTACAGTCGAGTCAATTTCAACTCATAAAAACCCTATAGGACAGAGTAGAACTGCCCCATAGAGTTTCCAAGGAGCAGCTGGTGGATTTGAACTGCCGACATTTTGGTTAGCAGCCGTAGCTCTGAATCACTATACCACCAGACTTTCCAGGTTTTCCATAAAGATTACAACCTGGAAAACCATACGTGGGAGTCTACTCTGTTACATGAGGTCATTCTGAGTCGGAATTGACTTGACAGAACCCAACAACAACAAGTGTAATTCATCCCCTTTCCTTCCCACCCAAGAAAGCACATAAGAATACAGGAGAGTAAGATCAGCATTATTCTAACATTTTTGTAAGCATAACCTTGACTTTGATCTAATAAAAAGAAAGAATGTCATGGGTTTGTTAACCATTGTCATAAAACAATATGTGTACTGTTTAATGAGAAACTATTCTCTAAACCTTCATCTAAAGTACAATTAAAAAAATAAATTCATCTTTCACAAAATTTGCTATTCATTGTTACCAAGCATTTGTTACACTTCTCACCATTGAGTTGACACACTAGTGTGTAGAAATTTCCGTCGCTACTTGATGACACTGTCTCATCCTCATAGCCAGTGACCTGTAACATCACTCAGCTGGTTGGTACCACTTGTCGTGAAACAGCATTGCCGGCCTCCAGTATCTCCAGAGGTGGCCATACATTGGATAATTGTTCAACAAGAAGGTCGCTTATACCTCTGAGACTTTACAAAAATGTTGCCACCAGTCAGTAAAAAAAAATCCTAATCAGAGTAGATGATTTCCAGCGAAATTTGCTGGTAAGCAAATGTTATTTTTTCTACTGATTTCTGACAGTCTGTGAAAAAAGTCTGGGACTCCTGCATTTGATAAAACTACACTTCAGAATGTGGACCATAAAGGACACTCAATAACTATAATAAAATATGATCAGTAATAACCAGGAAAAAAAAACAAGTGAAATATTCAAAATATTACTCCACCGAATCTATCCTTCCATTAGAATGTGTCCTCCTTGAGGGCAGGGATTTTAGTTATTTTGGTCATGTCTGTATCCCTGGTACCCATAGCAGAGCTTAGACCATATAGATACACGGTAAATAATATTTGTTGAATTAATAAATCAACCAATCCACCTAACACAAGTCATACATTAAAATGTTGAGAAAAAATATAGTTTCATATCAGAAAGTCAGGGAGATGTGTGTCTTAGCTCATAGGCTCGCTATAAGTCAGAATCAACTAGACAGCAGAGGGGTTTGGTTTGGGTTTTAGCTCATCCCTGCCACATATATTTTAATAGCTATGAAGAAAGAAACTCTAGAGACTGAAATTTTAGTAATTTTTTTGGTAACTTTCAATTATCCCTATGTACTACTTACTTTACATTTAAGCTTCTCTCTTTTCTAATGTTCTTAGCTCAGGTTTCCTGGCACCTGTCTGGACATCTTTACCCAGTCACACTTGTAGCCAGAATTTTTACTAGAAAAGAAAGCAGCATGTATAAACCCAAAGGGACATGAAAGTCCAAATCTGACTAAACATAGAGATATTCCTTGCAGCAGGACATCTTAATTATTAAACTTGCAAATATATCTTCAAGGCCACAGGTTACAGTAATTTAATTCTATTTTTCACAAAAGGAACTTCACAAATGATATAGCTACTTATCAACCATTTGAGTTATACCAAGATGACTTATTCCAACAAGTCATCTTAATGTGGCTTGATGGGGGCTCATTTGGTGAAGAGATTGGAGGCCCCATGTCTGCTTAGCCATGCCACAGAGTACACGTAAATGCACAAACACATTTTCAGCCAGTCCCCTAGGCCAGTCAGGTAAAGTGCATTTGTGATCACATATTTTATTTGCTTTTGCAAATGAGTTTTGCGCACATAAATTTTCACAAATGAGTCTATGGGCCCTAAGGAGCTTTCAGATGGTAGCAAACAAAAACGTTAGTTTGTTTTGTTCACATTGTTAATATTGGTGCTGCCTTTACAAGAGACATAATGAAAATAAACTACTGCACCTAGGGAGCCTTGAGGGGAGTGAAGATTTAACTTCTGGAAATTATTTGTTTTTATTTGTCCTGTGCTCCACAGGATAGGGCTTCCCACCATTTTCTCACCTTGCAGAAAGCCCTCTTCACGTTCTAGAGGAGTAATTTTCATCTGCGAAAACAGCCATGAAATTAAATATCAACAGCAACAACGAGTCTAACATCCATCGATACGTGCATGCTCAACATACACGAGGAGGTTGAACTCAAAGAACACAATACATAACTGAGCTAAAATTCCCAGTCACCAACGACAGCCAGCAATCTCAGGACACCAGGCTGAAGAGACTCAGAGCTAGGACTCATTAACAAACTCCAAGTGCTCTCAATTCAGTCCAATACATCTTGCATCTTAGCCCAACAGGGACCAACTGGGTCCTGACCTTTTTCAATGGTGAGTGAGGGAATATGGTTACCCCAGATGACCCTACAAAAGTTAATGATAGCATTTATTCATTCATCCATTTAACTGGAAAATACAATATAATAATTATAATAGTATATTACATGAATTACATCAAATAACACTCAGCTGAAATCAAAAACCAAACCAGTTTCCGTCAGTCGATTCCGACTCATGACAGCCCTGTGTGTTTGAGTAGAACTGCGCTCATACAGTTTTCAATGGCTGTGACCTTTTGGAAGTAGACTGCCAGAACTTTCTTCCAAGGTGCCTCTGGGTGGATTTGAACTGCCAACATTTCAGTTAGTAGCTGAGAGCTTAACCATTTCCACCACCAGGGACTCCTAATGCTCACCTTATAGGGTGATTAAATGACTGTTAGTATCTCCATTTTATGGCTAAGGAAACTCAGGCTTATGGACATAGTAATTTGTCCAAGATCAAAAAGCTAGAAAATGTTATAGCAGGGATTTGGATTCAGGGAGACTAGCTCTAGAGACCCCACTCTTAACCACTACACCTCGGTGTAGGTATGGAAAACCCAATATGCACCCAGCATGGGGCTTAGCCTTGGTTTCCTCATTTGAAACTGAGGGAATGATACTGCTACACAACAATGTGAGGATTAAATGAGGTGCCATTTATAAAGCACGTGGGCCAGTGCCTGATACGTAATAGGCACTCAATATAGTTGGCTTCCTTCCTCCAGGTGTACAAAAATAAATAAAATTCCATCACTTCCCTGCAGGTTGGGAATGGGTTGGGAGATGACACAACAGCGCTGTTCTGTATAAATCTATTCACCTCTCAAGACAGGACTTGCAGAAGTAATTTTAATCCTTCATGTTTGTGGAAATCATCTTAAAGTAAAAATACCCATGCCTCATTCCCTGTGAAACCCGTTAGAGTTTGGTGCATTTGCTGTCCTTGTCAGTAAGTGATACCAGGCCACACCGCATTAATGTTTTCTGAAGCTGTGAGAGCATGCTATAATCAGACAACATCCTACTGAGGCATTCACACGCATCTAAAAAACCCACCAAGTCTAAAGAATGAAAAGGAGAAACCTTTTCCAAATCAATTTTCCCTTTTGTCTTTCTTTGCAACTCTCAGGCTCACTTCCTTTCTGCCATTGAGCTGAACTTCAGGTAGAGAGAAACATTTGGCATGAAAATGATTCTTCCATAAAGACTGAAGTCTTTTAAATAGTTAAAAGAACTGCGCATTTCAAATGTGCTGAGAATTCTGTAAAGAGCAGAGTAACTTTTTAAAGACCCCAGTCATTTAATTCTGTCGCTGTTGTTTTCAACTTGTACATGATACCACCAATGTCAAGTGGAAGTTGCTACAGCCGCTTCAGAACAAAAGAAGAAAGGACACGGCCTCTTGGGCAGAGAAAGACATTTAGATTCTATGAAAGAGGCGTTCTTGAAACCCTGAAAGTGACCTTCTTCAAAAACCATTCGAGTTATCTGGGAGATGACCCCAGTATTACAAATATTTGGCTTTGTTCTACTTTTCAATTTACTGCTCCATTTCAGAGAAATTAAAACATCAACAACTGGCGTTTATGCAGGAGTCACAAAGTATCCAAACAGCCACATATATCTCAGTTTCATTCAAAAACCGGGAAAGCAAATCAATGGAGGATAATGGAATGGGATAAAATTAGCTTCGTTGAGGAGAAAACATATATGCCTTCTAAGGTGCCTCTTCTCGAAAGGTAGAAAAGGAAAAATAATAATAAAGCTTAGTTCCACATCACACTAGAGCCCACAATTCATCAAGGTGACCATCTGCCAATGAAACTGACGAAGAAAACATCATTAAGGATAAAAACCTGCAACCCCTCAGTTCAGTTCTTTCCCTGTTAAGATAGCATAGCCTTCCCGCCCATTCTTCCTCCACTTTCTATTTGTTATGTTTCCAGTTAACATTCGCCTATCTAAAAATAGGTAATGTGGCACTCACGACCCGTTAGTAATGTATTCCTTTAAGCTACATTCTGAAACCAAGCAGGATCCATAAATCATGCCTCTCCTCGCATGAAATGAGAAATGCTAAGGTCAACTGAAATTTCTAGAAAAGTGGAGAGGTGGAGCCACCCAGTTATTTTTCTGCAAGTTGCAATAATTGCAAATGCCTCCTAGGAAAAACCCAGCGTCGGTAATCCTCCAGCTCAAAAGGAAAGCTAAATTGTTATGGTTACCTGTGCGTAGGGGAAGCCTCCAAAGTGCACCGTACTGGGCACTTTTAGGTGAGAGGCAGGGTGTTAAAACACAGCTGTACTCAGTGTCAGGAGCCAACACCGTCTCTGATTGTCCATCTCCTTCCTTCTTTACAGACCTGTGTCTGAATCCTACAGAGTCATCTAGCGAAAGAGCAAACTGAGAAGACCTCCTGAGAAGTGAGATGCTGGCTTGGAAGTCCAGTATGTTCATTCCAAGGCACAGCAATTCTGTATTTACTTACTTAATCAAGCATCTTGAAATACATACCACATTATCAAATCTCTATTTAGCAGGCTTCCTACTGATATCAAATGGTATTTAGGGCTGTGGGTAGGGGAAGAAGCATGGCTAAAGTGTCCTTCTCTGCTTTGATGGGGGAAGGAAGGTTAGAATCCTCACCACCCAGTGTTGAATGAGAAAATCTCTCTCTGATGGAGCCAAGTAGAATATTCACAAGCTCACCCAAACTGACTGTGCCTGCTGGGCTGGTGATTGCCCTTTTCAAATATGCTAGTCCTCGTTTGGGGCTGTTTTGCTGTATAGTCTCTGTTTAGCTGTGTACTTACACTCAGAGCAAATGAATCACAAAGGGTGCAATTTTATAAATCAAAAAATCAAGAAATAAATAGGCTAGTAAAAGCCAGAGAGCAGCAAATCCCTGGCAATTGCTCTTCAACCTCAGCACAGCTGTGTTTATTTCCATTCACTCTAGATCCCATGAGAATCAGGCTTCAAGTGGGAGGAGAAGAGCGTGGGGCCTGGGAGAGCAGAGCAAAATTGCCACTCGGGGCTGGGACATGGTTCTACTATGCAGCCAGAGTCAGGCAGATGTCCCCAGCAACCTGCAAGAGACAGCTCAGCCTTGGAGTCAGATGGGGCTGGTTTTTGAGTCTTGGCTCCATAAAACCTTAGTGTATTAAATACTCACAGAACTGTGCATTTCAAATATGCTGACACTTATATAAAGAGAAGGAGCCTTGGTGGCACAATGGTTAAATGCGTGGCTACTAACTGAAATTTCAGATTAGTGGTTCAAACCCATTAGCCGCTCTGCAGGAGAAAGATGTGGCAGTCTGCTTCTGTAAAGATTACAGCCTTGGGAGCCCTATGGGCAGTTTTACTCTGTCCCATAGGGTTGCTAGGAGTTGGAATCTACTCAAAGGCAATGAGTTTTCTGTAAAAAGCAGAATAACTTTTAAAACCACCAAGTCATTTAGCTCTGTTGCTGTTGTTTGTTTTCAATTTGCGTATGATACCACCAATGTCAAGAGGAAGTTGCAACAGCCGCTTCAGAACAAAAGAAGAAAAGGTGTGGCCTCTTAGGCAGAGGAAGATATTTAGCTTGTACAGGAGAGGTGTTCTTGAAACCCCCAAAAGTGACCTTCTTCAGAAATCATTTGAGTGGTCTGGGAAATGATCTCAGTGTTACAAGTACTTGGTTTTGTTCTGCTTTTCAATTTACTGCTCCATTTCAGAGAAATTAAAGCACCAACAACTGGTGTTTATGCAGGTGACACTGTCAGCTGTGTCACCTTTAGTAAGTTACTTAATGTCTCTCTACCTTCAAAATGAGTACAATAATGGCACCTACCTCAAAGGCTTATTCTGATGTTAAATGAGAGAACACAAGTGACACATTCAACATGGTGCCTACCACATAGCAGGAATTGGACGTAAGGAAGCTAAAACTACCTGAATACGCAAACTGAGAAGTCCACAAATGATGAACATTTCTACTACCATCAGATATTCAGGGCCCAATGTGGCCCAGCCCCACCCTGCACCCTCCAACCTTAATCTGACTGAGACTCACTGGCCTCAGAAGGCCTTAGAGAGGGTCAATTTTTCAGATGGAAGAAGCAAGCTATGTGAATGATTTATGCAGAAGTGAAAGGCATGCAAGTACACACACGTTCATGCACACACACATACATATACACACGCACACAATTTTTTAAAACCTCCTATAGCCCAGCCCAAAGGAGACTTGGTGGAGCCGTAGTTAAGCGCTCAGCTGCTAACTGAAAGGTCGGCAGTTTGAATCCACCAGCTCCTCCATGGGAGAAAAGTGTGGCAGTTTGCTTTTGTAAAGATTTACACCCTTGGAAATCCTATGGGGCGGTTCTACTCTGTCTTATAAGGGTCACTATGAGTCAGAATAGACTCAACTGCAACAGGTTTATAGCCTAGCCCACCATGGAGCCTGAAATTCCTTAATCCTTCACTCTTTAAGGATCAAACTCCTTAAAACTCTTTACTAGTTTTAAATGTGTTTAACAATTGCTTATATGGAAGCAAGGAACTGTTAGCTACTATGTGAGAGTAATCCAAATTTTCAGATGCCTGACATGAAAAGATGGCTGAACTTAGGTCTGAACCAAACTCCATTTTGATTATGAGTTTAACTTCTGCTTTGAGAATGCAGCTTCTGACCCCTGTAACTTTCCACTGTTTCCTGCAAAATACCTTTTTGAGAAAAAAATGTGGTTATGCTTACTCAAGGATGTGGAAATTGTTCTTATGACCATTGCATGATGTGTTCCAGGAAGAAGGTCCAAGACAATTCTAGGAAAAATGCTATCACAGATGTGTATCACAAAAGCACATGATGAGCTTAAGAAATGTCAGGTTCAGAAATAACATAGTTACCAATTAGAAAATGGGCAAAGGATATGAACAGGCACTTCACCAAAGAGGAGATTCAGGTAGCTAACAGACACATGAAGAAATGATCATTAGCCATTAGAGAAATGCAAATCAAAACTACAATGAGATACCATCTCACCCCAACAAGGCTAGTGTTAATCCAAAACACACAAAATAATAAATGTTGGAGAGGTTGTGGAGAGACTGGAACACTTATACACTGTTGGTGGGAACGTAAAATGGTACAACCACTTTGGAAATCTATTTGGCTCTTCCTTAAAAAAGGTAGAAATAGAAGTACCATACAATCCAGCAATCCCTCTCCTTGGAATATAGCCTAGAGAAATAAGAGACACCACATGAATAGATATGCACACTCATGTTCATTGCAGCGCTGTTCACGATAGCAAAAAGACGGACACAACCTAGGTGCCCATCAATGGAAGAATGGATAAACAAATTATGGTATATTCACTCAATGGAATATTATGCAATGATAAAGAACAACGATGAAGCCGTGAAACATCTTACAACATGGAAGAATCTGGAGGGCATTAGGCTGAGTGAATTTGTATAAGACTACTATTATAAGAACTCAAGAAATGGTTTAAACACAGAAGAAAATATTCTTTGATGGTTACGAGGGTGAGGAGGGAGGGTGAGGGTTATTCACTAACTAGATAATAGACAAGAATTATCTTAGGTGAAGGGAAGGACAGCACACACTACAGAGGAAGTCAACACAACTGGACTAAACCAAAGCTAAGAAGTTTCCTGAATACAGTAAAACACTTTGAGGGACAGAGTAGCAGGGGCAGGGGTCTAGAGACCATGCTTTCAGGGGACATCTAGGTCAATTAGCATAACAAAGTTTATTAAGAAAATGTTCTGCATCCTTCTTTGGTGAATGGCATCTGGGGTCTTAAAAGCTAGCAAGTGGCCATCTAAGATGCATCAATCGGTCCCAGCCACCTGGAGTAAAGAAGAATGAAGAACACCAAAGACACAAGGAAAGTATTAGCCCAAAGACAGAAAGGGCCACATAAACCAAAGACTTCATCAGCCTGAGACCAGAAGAACTAGACGGTACCAGGCTACTAACAATGACTGCCCTGACAGGGAACAAAACAGAGAGTCCCTGATGGAGCAGGGGAAGGGTGGGGTGCAGAAGTGAAATTCTAATAAAAAGACCAGACTTAAAGGTCTGACTGAGACTGGAGGAACCCTGGAAAGCATGGCCCCCCAGACTCTCTGTCAACCCAGAACTAAAACAATTCCCAAGGCCAACTCTTCAGACAAAGATTGGACTGGACTGTGGGACATAAAATGATACTCCTGAAGAGTGTGCTTCTTAGCTCAAGTAGATACATAAAACAAAATGGGCAGCTTCTGTCCGGAGGTGAGATGAGAAGGCAGAGAGAGTTAGGAGCTGGTTGAATGGACATGGGAAATCATGGGTGGAAAGGAGGAGTGTGCTGTCACAGTATAAGGAGAGCAGTTAGGGTCACATAACAATGTATGTATAAATTTTTGTATGAGAAGCTAACTTGAAATGTAAACTTTTACTTAAACTACAACAATAGACAAAAAAAAAAAAAGAAATAGCTAATTTTAAGCAAGATATGATTGTGGTCACGTACTTGTTTCACTGTATAAAAACCCCCTACACTGTCTGAGCTTTGGAGCACATTGTGGTTTCGCTCTGTGCTGCACAATTCATCAATTGTTTTTCCTTCAAAACTCTTTGCCTTTACTTTTACTCAGAGATTTTTCTCTTTGACATTACTTAACAGATGGCAAGAATAATCATAGTTATCACTGATATCAACACCTCCTTGTGCCAGTCAGAATTCTGGGCCCTGTGATCATTGTTAATCCTCCCAACCATGCAAGGTATTGTCCCCATTTTAAGGTGAGGGCACAGAAGTTCAAAAGAGACAAGGTCGCTGCCCATAGTCACAGAACTTGTAAGTGGTGGAACGGGAATTCAAACCAGGTTCTGTCTAGCTCCAAAGCCTATACATTCGACCATATGTTCTACTATACCATGCTACCTCTGCTTTCACAGGGACTAGTTCTGCAGATAACGCACTGGCACTCTCTGGAGAGTCTTGAAGAAATAAAATGGAAAAAAAAAGTTAAGTGCATGTGGTAGCCAACCTCCAAGATGGGCACCAATGAACTCCACCTGCTGGTGTTCATACTCTTGTATAGTCCCCTCCCACATTGTATCAGGCTTGGTCTGGGAGACCAAGAGAATACAGCAGAAGTGATGGTCTTTGTGAAGAGATGGGCATTGCATATGCTGACTTGCTCTCTCTTTTGGATCACTTGATCTAGAGAAATCGTCTGTCATGTCTTGAGAATACTCGGGCAGCCCAGTGGAGAGGTCAACAAGGAGACAAACTGAAGCCTCCTGCCAACAGCCATGTGAGTGAGCATATTAAAGGCAGATTCTTCAGCCCCAGTCAAGAATCCTTGACCAATACTTTGACTCCAGCTTCTCAAGAAATCCTAATTCATAATCATCCAGCTAAATTCCTCCCCAGTTCCTGACCATCAGAAACTGTGTGAGATAGTAAATGTTTTCTTTTAAGCTGCTGAATTTGGGGATAGTTTGTTACACAGCAATAGATAACTAATACAGTATAAAAGCCAAAAAGAAGTCAGAGATTAAAAAAAGCTTTGGCCAAGGAAAGTGGAGAAGGGTGGCAACCAAAGGGTAATAAAAAGGTCTAGACCAAAATGTTCATCAATGGATACATGGATAAATAAATTGTGGTATATACATACAATAGAATATTATTCAGCCACAAATAAGAATGAAGTACTGATACATGCTACAACATTGATGAACCTCAAAAACATTATGTTAAGTGAAAGAAGCTAGACACAAAATGCTGTATATTATATGATTCCATCTATATGAAATATCCAAAATGGCTAAATCCATAGAGACAGAAAACAGACTGGTATTTTCCAGAGGCTGATGGGAAGCAGATATGGGGAGTAATTGCTTAATGGGTACCAGGTTTCCTTTTGGGATGATAAAAATCTTTCAGAACTACATAGAGGTGGTTGTTGCAGAACGTTGTGAATGTACTAAATGCCACTGAAATTTTCACTTTAAAATGGTGAGTTTTATGTTATGTGAATATCATCTCAATAAAAAAAAAGGGAGGGTTGGAGCATGAGGGTAGACAAAAACGAGCAGTTAGGATGCGAAAAAAATAATATTAGCAAACACTTATGCAGCACTTGCTATGCAGCTTTCTAAGTGCTGTTAATATATTACTTCATTTAATTGTCATAATAATCCTATAAAGTAGTAGTATAGTTATTCTCCATTTATAGATAGGGAAACTGAGGTACAAATTACTTAAATAATTTGCCTGGGGTTACTCATGTGGTAAATGGTAAATCTGGGATTAGGTCCCCAGGCAGTCCAGCTCCAACTTCTACACTCTTAACAGTTCCACACACTGCCTCTCAGACCTAAAGAGAAAGGGGCAAAAGCAACCAAGTTGGTCGGGGTTCTGAGTAAACCCCAGGTCTTTGCTCTAGATTCTTCTGTCACTGTTACTGGTAAAGACAATAATTAAGAACATTAAGAACAATGCTCCATTTAGTTCATCTAACCCTTAAAATACTCCCAGGAGACAGGTAGAGGAGCTATTATTATCTCCATTTTACAGAGCAGAAAACTGAGGCTGAGAGATGTTAAAGAACCATTTTGGTTCCTGAATTTGAAATCAAATTATCTTTTGTGGCAAATTAGGAAATTTCCCAACTTCGATTTAGGTAGAAAATTTTAATATGTTGAAATTCTCTTGTTAACCTTGCCTATTGACATTTGCATTTACCTACTTACATTTCAGATTCCATCAGTTGATGGTGATGGAAAAATCACTTCGATTAAGGGTAGGGTTGCACAGTTGATTAATGTAATTGCTGTCAATAAGTTGTATACGTTTTTAAAAAACTGAATTGGCTAAAGTTGTGTGATATGTTTATAACAATGCCAAAAAAAAAAAAAAGAATAGCTGCTGAGGCCGCTTATGTACAACCAAACTCCTCATGGGATTTGGTTCCTTGGTTTGGAGTCTTAGGGTTGTGGTTTCATGGAACATCCCAGTTAATTGGCCTAATACTGTGTTTAGTGCTTCTGTCCTATCTCCTAGTTCATTGCGTAGTGCCTGGGGTCTTAAAAGCTTGCGAGCAGCCATTTAAAGCACAACAATTGGTTTCTATTGTCTTGGAACAACAGAGGAAGAAGGAGAGTCAAGAATAGGAGGAGGAAATAGAATGTGTAGCTAATTACCTCCATGAACAACTTTCCCCTTTGCCATGAGACCAGAAGAACAGGATGGTGCCTGGCTACCACTACTGAACATTTTGATCAAAGTTTCTATAGAAAAATCCTGACCAAAAGGGGGAAAATGTGGAACAAAATCTCAGATTCTAAAGGAACCCAGACTTTCTGGAGCCACGGAGGCTGGATGAACCCCTGAAACTATTGCCCTGAGATAATCTTTACACTTTAAACCAAAAATATCCCCTGAAGTCTCCTTAAAATTAAACAATAGTTCAGTTTAACTAGTAAAGAATGCTTGCCTTGAGCATTGTGCTCTTTTAAGATCTACCTATATGGGACCAAATTGACAACACCAACTCAAAAGATTAGATAGGAAACCTAGGGGGCAGTGAGTTTACGTTAATGGGGGAAGAATAATTTGAAAAAGGTGGGTGAGGATGGTTGCACAACTCAAAGACATATAATCAATGTCACTGAATTGTACATGTGGAAATTGTTGAACTGGTGTATGTTTTGCTGTGTATATTCTCAACCACAACAACAAATATAAAATAAATTATTTTTTTAAAAAAACCATAATTCAAAGAGGAAGCAGCTCCATGAGAAGAACATGAGGTTTATGTGCCACCTTAATTTCAACCAGGAGAAAGTACATTCATAACAAAACACAATCATAGTAATATTCAAAATTAATTTAAGCAAATAAGAGTGGCATAATTAAAGTCAGTGCTCAGGGCCTCTTTCCAAGAGAGTAAAATGGATTGAAATAACTACCACCGCCCCCAACAAAAGTATAATTAAATTAAATATGCATGCATATTGTTGAGAAATAATCATTATAATAGCCCCCAAATAAAAATTTATTTCCAGTCAATTAAAAAAAAATGTGTTACTGATTTTTCCCAACAATATAGCAGTTGTGGAATCCACAGAAATGCAGCAAAGCTAATGCCAAGGTTAAAATATGAAGGTGCCAATGACAGAAAACTAGATCATTTCAGACAAACCTAACAGCTACAACATCACAGTCATAATTTTCTCTTCCTCCACATGCCATCAGCGCCCCCACACACTTCCACTGTCTCTGAATTCCAAGTCTGTAGACACATCACATTATCTAATCATGGGGTACTTTCTTTCTGTTTATACTAGAATTGCATTTATTTGAGTGTTGGGTACGGGGTGTGATCAGCATGTTGGACGATCTCTTGAAGAGAAACAGTGCCCTCTTCATCCTGAGCATTCATTCTCAGGTCTTCTATGGAGAATGATATTTGCACTAATGAATGTTTCCTCTGCTATTATTGGTGAGGCAATTAGGCCCCCCCGCCACTCCCGGCCACATAGGGCAAGCATGTCTGCGGGCAGCTGCAGGCATCTGGGTAATCAATCGTGTTTCTCAGCAGCACTGTCAATCAGCAACTCACCTGAGTGGCATCTATCGACAGTTCCCAGCATGCTGACACTTCCCCTGCTCCCTCTCCTATTTTGGGTTCATGGTAATACAGACTTTGAGCCTGCTATTTTTTCATCATAGAGTGGATTTTTTTTTTATTTTTCTCTGCTTGTGTTGATTCTTTCCCCCTGCTTTATTCTTTCAAGGCTATCATACAAAATACAGTATTCAACATTAATCCCCCAGAGGCTTGTTGGCTGTGGTTTCAGTACATATTATTCTGTATTTCATTTATTTTCCTTTTCCTTACCTTGAGTCACCTCAAACTACATCCTGCCAGTCCCTGCTACTGCCCAAAAGTATCTGTGGTCTACCTTCTTCAATATTTCTGACCACATCTTTGACTTCTCCTCAGGGTCCAGGAAACTTTGACTAAGTATGGCAAGGAATTGATTTGTTCTCCCCATGTCAGAATAGTCCCTAATTTTATCACCAGTCTATATTTGCAGAGACATCCCATGCTGGATTTTTTAGGAATGGCCCAATTTCAAATAATCTACTCCACAGACCAGTGGTTTCGAGCTTTGGTTTGGAAAATCGGTTGATAGCTGACTGCCAACAGCCACTTAAATGAGCTTATTTTAAGTAATTATTTATTGACATCTTTCTCCTTTGCTCACTCAGAAAGCCATGAGCACTAGAAAAATACCGATTTCAATTAGGAATCACATCTTTATTTTCTGTAAGGTAAAAGGAAACATTACTTACTGCTTAACAAACTGGAGAGAGTGGCCAAGGCCCACCTGGGATTTGTTCGTATCTGTGCACCAGCCCCTGTGTAACCCTAATATTCCACAGCATGTTTTCTCCTTTCAAAATGGGCAACTGAGAGCTTGACATAACTCATGGCATGATAAACCTATAAGTTTTTTTTCTTTTTTTGTCTGCCTTCTCCTTTCCACATACCTTTGTTAATGACTTCGTTTTGCTCTGTCCAGCCACCTGTGACTTACGACCCCCCCCCCCAGAGGAAGATTAGAGCCCAGATATCTGGCACGTATATCTTTAGCCTGATAAGGAGTCTATTGTGATTATAATAAATAACTCATCCAGCCATGCCATCTGCATGCTACAAAGACACTTCTAACCTTCGTAAAAATCATATATAAGCTCTAATGTAAAATTGCCTTTCGGGACCCCTTAGAGACAGCATGCATTGTTGTTTGGTGACCACCTTCTAAATAAACTCTCTCTATTTCTGACTAGGAGTATATTTCATTGGCTCTACTGCTTCAGGGCACGAACCCTCATTGGGCAACAAATTTTGGCGCCCAATGTGGGGCTCGAATTACTCAGGCCCTGGTTCCATCTCCCTAAGGACCGAGCCCCTGGGAAGGACCTGGGAAGAAAGAAGGTGCACCCCTCCTCCAGTTGCGGAAGTCTCTCAACCTGTGGTAGCCCAGAGCTCCAGTGACAGGGGAGGACCCCATGGCAGTGAGCTCCAGACAGAGTGAGAAAGTTTCTTTTGGCCATAGTCGGTAAGTGGGCATCGGGTGGTAAACCCTCTGTAAAAGCTGCAGGGGCATCAATTCTCATAGACTCCCTCCAAGAATGGGTGACTAGGTCCTGTGAGGTTGAACGAGAGACTGGTGAGGTTCCCCTTTGCAAATGGGCACCCAGGGTAGTAAGGTTCCAGCTAAGAGTCCATTAGGTCTTGTTCTTTCTAACTGGACTTACTCTGGGTGGGATCTGCTAACTAAGAGAAGTCTTAAAAGTTTATGTAATCAGGTGTGGCCTCAATACCAGCTCCCCAATGCGGTCAAGTGGCCTGTAAACGGTTCTAGAGATTTTGGTACTATTCTGCAGCTTGATCTGTTTTGTACTTGAACTAACAAGTGAGATGAAAAGCTGTATGTAGAATGTTTTATGACATTATGGCAAGAGAAAAAAAGGATAAAGCCTGTTTTAGCCCCTCTCGTGCAGGCGAATGATGATGATGGGGTAGGAGCTGAAGAAACAGAGGATGTTCTTCTCATTCCCCCACCTCAAAAAACCCCCTCAGCACCATTCATGACCCCTCCCTGATGGTGTCAGAAGATGAGGATGGGAAGGCATTAAAGGGGGGCAGAGGAGGTGGGACAGATATGGTCTCCCCACCCCATACTAGGAGTGGGGCACAATTCGGCCCAGTTTCCCCAGGAGGGCTTTACCCACTTTGGGAGGTGCCAGGCCCTGCTCCAGAAGGGCCACCTCAGATGACTTGGGTCCGTAATCCATTCCCAGCTTCTGATTTGCACGATTGGAAGTGAAACCTTCCAGAGTATCGGTCAGACCCACATGCCATGACTCAACGTTTTTTTCACATTTTCACTACCCGCCATCCTACACAGGCAGATTGTCAGACTTTATTAGATGCATTCCTCACCATAGAAGAAAGACAGATGGTCTTAGCAAAAACAAAAGAAAAGGCAGAAGAAAAATACAATGAGGAAGGGGCTGTAGCTGGAGTACCAGCAGATGAAGTGGTACGGGCTAAGGAGCCAAGGTGGGACCCAAATAAAGCAGAAGGTAGATGGAGTCTCACAGCTTACCAAGGGTTCCTCCTGTATGGGCTAAAGCATGGGGCACCTAGACAGATAAACTTTAGTAAGATCAAGAAGATCATTCAGGGATCGGAAGAAAACCCATCAGCCTTTCTAGAATGGTTCACGACAGGATTTCATAAGTATACAAACATTGATCCTGAACTGCCCCAGAATGGCCCTCTGATCAGTATGACTTTTATTGAGCAGAGTGCTCCTGACATTTGAAGAAAATTGCAGATGGTAGAAGGAGGACTAGGGAATCTGTCTTTAACTCAATTAGTTAAAATTGCATTTAAAATCTTTACCAACAGAGATCAGGTAAAACAGGCTGAAAAAAAGAAAGAAAAAGATCAGGACATGAAGAAACAAGTCAATCTACTGGCCGCTGCTCTAGGATCATCAGAAGAAGATGACAAGACCAAGGTAAGGACGTGCCCTGATTAAAGAAAAACCAGTATGCATTTTGCAAAGAGGAGGGACACTGGAAGAATGAGTGTCCCAGAAGAAAGACTGGAAAAGGGCTGGGCAAGATTGAAAGAGGGGAGAAGCTTTTTCAAGGAATTACAAAAGAACAGGTGGAGGACTCTGAATGATGGAGACTGGGAAGACAACTTTTGATTTACCCCCTACCGACCCCCTGGCAAAAGTTATAGTAGGAGGACAGCCAGCAGACTTTTTGGTTGATACTGGATCAGCCTTCTCGGTACTCACCCAGAAGCCTAAAGGGACTGCCTTGACCAGCAGTAGTCAAGTTGTCAGGGTGACTAGAAAAGAGGTGACTAGATCCTTTTGCAGCCAATGGACTGTGAAATAGGAGAAATAAGCTATCCCACCAGTTTCTATACATGCCTAAATGCCCCCTTTTGGGTGAGATTTCCTAAGTAAAGTCCATGCTGAAATATCTTTTGATGAAAAAGGCTTGTCTCTGACAGTACCACCGGCAAATGCCTGGAAAGTGCAAGCAACTCTCTTAGCCCTCACCCATCTGGTGCTATCCCCGGCATCTGTCTCACCCACAGTTCAAAGAGTGGTTGATGCCGTGGCCCCATGGATTTGGGCCAATGACCGAATAAGACGAGCTTGGACTGTCATCCCTGTGACTGTGGAGCTGTTATCCAACATCATACCTCCTTGGAGTAAACAATATTGACTGAGAGTTGAGGCCCGTCTGGGACTGCAGGAACTGATCACTCGATATCTAGAGTGGGGACCGTTGTGAGAGTGCCAATCCCCATTCAACACTCCTGTTCTGCTGGTGAAGAAGGCATCGACCAGTGATTACCATTTTGTTCAAGATTTGCGAGCTGTTAACAAAGTTGTGAAGACCTGACACCTGGTAGTCCCGAACCCATATACCTTACTATCAGCTCTCCTGCCTTCCTGTACTCATTTTACTGTTTTGGATTTAAAAGATCCTTTCTTTTGTATCCCACTGGCTGTGAAGAGTCAGCTAATCTTTGCTTTTCAATGGGAAAGGGACAAAGGAAAGAAACAGCTCTGTTGTACTGTGCTACCCTAAGGGTTTAAGAACTCCCCCACTGTTTTTGGAACAGAGCTGGCCCAAGATCTACAGTGGTTACCTCCCCTCAACCGAGGAGTGGCCCTTCAATATATGGACGACCTCCGGATAGGAAGCAAGCCTGAAGAAGACTCTGTTACAAATACTGTGACTGTCTTAAATTTTTTGGCCAAGGCTGGATACCGAGTGTCTTTAGGAAAGTTACAAGCTAACCTCACAGAGGTAAAATACCTAGGTTTATTCATCTCCCAAGGGCAAAGGCGCTTATTACCTGAAAGGATAGAAACCATCTGTCACCTACCCCCTCCTAAGACATGTAAACAACTCAGAGGATTCCTAGGAATGGCAGGTTTCTGTTGCATCTGGATTCTCAGTTTTGGAGTCCTGGCACAACCTCTCTATCAGGCTACTCAGGGGGCGGAGAGAGATCCTGTCAAATCAACTCCTGAGTGTCAGCGAGCCTTTAGTGATTTAAAGTCCCAGTTGATGAAAGCCCGAGCCCTAGGGCTGCCAGATTATCAAAAACCCTTTAAATTATATATAGATGAGAGAAGAGGAGTAGCCGTTGGTGTATTAACCCAGTTATTGGGACCATGGAGACGCCTTGTCGCTTATTTCTCCAAAAATCTGGACACTGTCTCAAAAGCCTGGCCGGCCTGCCTCTGAGGGGTTGCCACAACCAGCATTAGGTAAAATATGTAAAAGATGAGCTACAAAAAGTAAAGATTCATGAAGGATTTGATTTTTCTTGTCTGACCTCTTGGCTGCCAGATCTTACCTGGCTAAAAATCTTATTCATTAGTGGAATTGGATTAGTTGCTATAGACCTGTTAATCTGTTGCTGTCTCCAATTTATGCCTATATGTGGGATGACATTCTCTGTTCCAAGTCAGACTGTCCAATGGATGGCTCAAACCCGTCGCAGGCAAAAGGCCCAGTCCTTTTGCTTGAAACTTTCTGATCTAAGGGACTAGGTTGAAATTTGGAATAGGTGTACATGGCCACCCAAGCTGAACATGTCAGCTACTGACAGCCAGTTTCTGGAACCTGAGCACTCCCTAGCCCTCCAGCCCTTCTTTGTATAACACTTCCACCAATTTCACCCCCTAGCTTCTACCTTTTTCCTCAATCCCACTCTTTACCTGTGGGAAGGTGGCAAATGAAAACTGGTTAACATTGAGAGCTTCACCCTCCATCATATTGACTATGTGCTTTTCTTCTCTCATCTCCATATAAATAGGTTTTCTTTAAAACCAAAAGATTCCCTATTCTCAATGCTCCTTGAAACTGGCTGCCTCATACATACCAATTCTATTCATGTCACCATAGGGTCGCTAACAGGTTTGGGTTTTTGTTTTATTAGTGTCACCACAATAGCAACATTTGAACTAGTCCTTTAATCACTATGTTGACAAAATCCTCTCTATATGTGTGTGTATACATGTATGTATACATATATGTGCCATGAATGTATGTCTACACATATGTATATAGGTACATGTGTATGTATGTGTATATACCTATCTGTATATTGGTATACAGAGTTGTACATATCCATAGTACACGTATATATAGGTATATATATGTATGTGTATGTGTGTATGTATAACATGTGTACATATGTGTATATACACATGTGTGCACATACATGCACACGTGCATATACATACATAGATATGTAGTTTTATCTATACACATCTATATGTGTATATACATAATTCTCCAGAACTGTTTTATCTAAGGAAAAAGGCTCTGCCAGGCACTGAGCTTTCACCATATCCTAGACAGGTGATGACCCAAGGCCTGCCCTGCCCACATCCCTGCCAAATCTCCATCTATGCAGGCATGACCTGTTTCCATGGGGAGGCCTGTGAACCAGGGGGAGCCAGTATTATAGCTCACAATGACTTACCAGGGCCTGATGTGAACAAGTGAGCTCAGCACATCAGAGTACCAGTGCCCTCATAGCAATGTGACTGGAAAATACTGAGAGAGTGAGCAGTAGGGCTGAGGCTAAAATATTGGCATGAGGCTAGGCTGGGATGAGGGCGTGCTGTGCACACTTACATTGTCAGGGGGCAGAAAGTCACTGTGGAGAGGCTGAAGGAGCTGCTTGGAGCAGAGGAGATGAGAATGGAGTAGATACAGTAGAGTCATGTGCGAAGAAGTCCTGATTTTCATGATTCTAAACAGGGTGAAGAAAGGATGGAGGATGCCTGGGCTTAGGTGGAGGGAGGGGAGAGCACAAAGCACCAAGTGAAGTTAGGAATGAGAAAATGATTGGTCCAATGACAGGTGCAATGAGGAATCCTCTCACTTGGAGTTAAGCACCTGTGTGGTTGCCATGAGTTGAAAGCAACTCAATGGGAAAGAATTTGGGTTTTTTTTTTTTTTTTTTTTTTGGTGTCGTATTATGTATGTCATACATGCATACTGCTAACCAAAAGGTTGGAGATTCATATCCACCTAGATGCACCTCAGAAGAAAGGCCTCACAATCTACCTCTCAAAAGTCACCATTGAAAACCCTATGGAGCACAGTTTACTCTGACACAAGTGCAGTCTCTATGAGTCAGTCGACTCAACAGCAACTGGGGGTGGTGGTGATGTCATATTCTTTAGGAAACTATTTTAAAAATTAAAAAAAGCAAACATTGTTAACCTCCATAACACAGAGAATGTCCTACATTCTCACCAGGAACAAACTTGCCCTGCAAAACAGTTAAGCTTCTCAACTAGTCTCAACTAGAGTAAGAAGAATCTTTCCTCTGCCAGGTATGTATTTACTTGTTGTTCTCATGACAAAACTCTGTAGCTAATCACATACCAGACAAAGGACAGAGAGCATCATGATGATCTATAAGTTATACTAGTGAGCAGAGAACACACAGAAGGTTAACTTCACTCCATTTTCCTAGGTATGGCCTGCAGTCAACACACTATGTTATTGCCTGTCCCAGATGCATCCTCTCACTGCCACTTACCACTGTGCACTATGCACAGTCCTTGCCCCAGTCTCAAGACTGTCCACTCTCATCCCATCCCTGATCCAGGATAGGAAATGAAACTTGTCCATAAACCCTCCAACTTACAGGAAGTTTCCCTTTCCATTTAAAGCAAACACATTTCTATTACGGCTGTTTCACCATTCTTGCTGAATCCTCTACTTTCACTGGGGAAGCTGGACACTGAAGGGGGTTACAAAAAAGTCAAGTCAAAAGTAAAATTAAAACACATTTTCCAGGTCCTGCAAAGTGTACAAAAATGGATCTTTGCCTTAGTGGAGCTGCAAAAACAATGGTGAAAATGTAGCACTTGGCACAGGGCCCACAGGGCTCGTTATTTTACAATTATACCAGGATGTCAAACATCAAGGTTGACATTTAAAGCTTACAGACTTGGCAAGTGTTTAAAATGGTTCATACCTGCCTCCTCCAAAAGTTAAAGTGAAGAGAAGACAAATCTGTTGAACGCAACGTGTTTTTTCTTAACTAGCCAGTGACAAGTTGCAAGAAAGAGTTACACAGGTACTTACTATTTATAACCCATGGCCACATCCACAAAATACTTTCTTCTCTGTCGATAGACATTGTCCTTAAATCCCTTAAACAGAAAAGAGATTAAATTATTTAACAAAGTGCAGAAAAATTAGCTACAGAAGACCTAAAAGAAAATCACTGCGATGTTTACTGAGTGTTCAACTGAAATGTAAATCTTATCCTTGGATGACCATTTTGATGGCACAGGCAGAAGCAAATTGTGCTTACAGTAATACCTCCTTAAATTTGGACTATACTAATTTGGGATGTGCTGGGAATTCAGACTGAAGTTTACCTTTCCACTAAGTAGGTAGAATGGCTTAGTTAAGCAAATTGATATTGTGAACAATATCTTTTGGTTTTCAAGTATTATTTACATGTAATTGATCTTTTTTTTTCTTTTCATGTAATTGATCTTAATCACAAGTTAATCTTATCCTATTCATTAAAACAGGTCCTTTTAATACGGTTATTCAGTAAATTAACCTAATTTTAATTATTTTGCATAAATGACTAATAAATGTACATTTATTAAAATTTCTATTATTCGGAATGATCATCAAATCTCCAAATTAGTATGAATTAAAGAGGTTTTGCTGTATTTTATGACTACAGCCACACAATGCAAAATCAGTTATAAAAGACTCATGCACAGGGTAGCAGGTTAGCTCTATTCCAGACTGAGTTCCTATGGTTCTAATTTGTCTTAGCCAACTTTAGACTTTCATCCATCACCATGCACTTGGAAAAGTAAAAACCATGTCTGTCATTCTTTAGTCAAGTAGAATCCTTTTGTGAGGGCTTTCTGGTTTACTCAAAAATCTCTCCTCTCTTCAACAGGCTTTCCATTTTCCTTTCCTTTAGATACTTTTGGATATTCAATTCTTTCCAAGGTTGTTTCTTCAAACTGCTGGAAGCCCAGAAGGAATTGTTTCAATTTACTTTCTTACCTCTGCAACCCAAAAGGAGAAGCAGGAAGCAAGCGCCACCCCTAGGATGGAGGCCACGTCACTTGGATTATGGGATTTGAGAGTAGGAGAATGGGACCAGGTCTACAACAGCCTAGATTACCTCTGCTGCAACCAAGACATTTCTGCCAGCTGCAGGTGGGCTGTTCAAGAGGAACCTCAAACTCACTAGAAAATCATCCCATTCTCTCGTCTGCTTGAAGAACCGGCCTTGAGACCAGAAATCTTCACAGGACTGTCTATGCTGGACATAAACGAAGAACCTCCATGGCCAAAGGCCCTTCTTTTGGGAATGACAAGAGAGTTACTAACAGGAGTGAGGAGAGAACATCCCCTGAGATCACCCTAACACCCTGAGCAAATGAAGTAACCACATCCCATAAGCTAGCATTTTCTTTCCTGTGCTATGAATCAGGAATTTTTTAACTGGGGTTCATAGGCAAGCTTGTGAAGCCCTAAAATGTGTATACACAAAATTTTTGACTATAGTTATCACATTTACATACAGGTCTGTGACCTAAGAAAGGGTAAATATTCCTGCTGTAGAGGGTAGGTGAAGTCCTTGGATGGTCAAACTGTTAACGTGCTTATCTGCTAACCAAAAGGTTGCAGGCTTGAGTCCACCCAGAGACACCTCAGAAGAAAGGCTTAGCTATCTACTTCTAAAAAAATCAGCCACTGAAAACCCTATGGAACACAGTTCTACTTTGACCCACATGGGATCACCATGAGTTGAAGTCAACTCGATGGCAACTGGTGTGTGTGATGTAGAGGGTAGATATGGTCAATCTAAGAAGTGTTTCAACACTCATGAGTGAAACCTGATGACCTGCGATGGTAAAGCTGAGGAATTTCAAGCATCTTTATTATCCAAAAAGAAAGCGGGCTATCACATAAAGGAAAAGAGTCATGAAAAACGCAGCATCTGTTCCCTGGTTCTGCCAGCCCAGACACCATGGTAACAGCATCCTAATTTGCTGGGCTTCCTGAAGAATCTTGACTAAACACCTGCACCTTTTCCAGGCATGCAGAAGAGTGATTTACTCATCATGCCTCATTAGCCTAGTGTAGAGGCGATCAGGCAAGTGTTGTGGGTGATCCAGAGCTTCCTGGGTTGAACCATGGACTGGCAAAGTAAAACAGGGATGCTAACAACACTAGTGATTACAGAGACACAGCATTCCTGGCCACCCATTCGGACCAAAGCCAGGGCTAGGGTTGCCAGATAAAATACAAGATTCCCAGTTAAACTTGAATTTCAGATAAACAGTAATTTTTTTTTT